>NC_132886.1:14715369-14717869 GCF_030463535.1 Salminus brasiliensis
GTGTGCAAATTGTTCTGAATTTGTGTACAGGCTCAGATGTGGTTGAATGGCTCTACCACCACATTGAGGGCTTTCAGGACCGCCGGGAGGCTCGTAAATACGCCAGTAACCTGCTGAAGGCTGGCTTCATCAGACATACTGTCAATAAAATCACCTTCTCTGAGCAGTGCTACTACATCTTCGGAGATTTCAGTGACTGTGAGAACTGTGAGTGCTACAAGCTTAGGGCTACAAGCCCCCCATCATGAGTTGCTTAACTTATCATGTAGCAATGATTTGCAATGGAGAATTTAAAAGATCTAGACATAAGGGAAGAAAACTAATGATCATGATATTAGTGGTGTTCTTATCATTTATCATTTTTCCAATTTCTTTTTTTACACTTAGACATGGCCAACCTGTCCCTCAATGATAATGATGGTTCCAGTGGCGCTTCAGACCAGGACACGTTGGCTCCTCTGCCATTACCAGGGGCAACGCCCTGGCCCCTGCTCCACTCTTTCCCATACCAGTACCCGCACCCGTACTCTAGCCAGCCTCCTCCTTACCACGAGCTCTCCAGCTACAGCTACGCACCTGGCAGCACTGGCAGCCAGCACAGCGAGGGTGACTGCCTCCTTCCACTCTGATTGTGTGATTTCTTTGTTCTCATACACCTGTGTTAGCTAATCAAAGGCTAATCATGTGTTAGAACACAGAAAACACAGACTCGTGTTGTACTCAAACAGCACCACCTGGATTTTTTTAGTTAATGGCTCGTGTTCCTTTTCTCCCCCCTCTGTCTTTTAGGGAGTCGAAGCAGCGGATCTACTCGGAGTGAAGGTGAAAGAAGGCGGGGCAGCAAAAGTGGAGCTGGCAGCACGGTTGGCGGCAGTACCCGCGACGACAAATCACCAAATGGGGGCGGGGCTGACTCACGTTCAGGCAGCGGCAGTGAATCAGAGTACTCTGTGCGCAGCAGCCTGAGGCGGGACCATGGCTCGGCCACACCCAGTGAGCACAGCCACGCCAGTCAGAGGTCGCATCACCGGGCCCCGCCCCCTCACCTGGCTCCATACCCGCCAGGCATTCCCATTCCCTACAATCCAATGATGGTGATGATGGTGCCACAACACCCGCATCCACACCCAGCGCTGGGAGCCCCCCATCCCCAGACAGCTCCCACGCAGCTACATCCAGGCTTGCCTCCACCGAACAATCCTGGTGGGCCTCCCGGAGCCCCTCCTACTCGTGACCTGGGGTCTGTTCCACCTGAGCTCACAGCCTCCAGGCAGTCCTTCCACCTGGCCATGGGCAACCCCAGTGAGTTCTTTGTGGACGTCATGTAGGAGAAGGAAAGATACGCGCTGGGGCTAAGTGTATGTGCAGGATGAATGTGTGAATGGACTGATGAATGAACGAGTGACACTTATATGTGACCTTTAATCATATAATAACTGTGAGCCTCCGTCAGTAAGTGACTGAGATGTAACATTTGCTTTCGATGCAGGATAGCTCTTTAAAAGTTGTCGTCTATCCTGGATGGTAGGAACAGGGTTTCTGTATGAGGCTGGAAGTCTTGCACAGGTCAGATTTGAGCACATTGGCATATCCTAAATGCGTTTGGTCTTGCTTCCCTACTCGCGCTTTTAAAAGAAGAAAGGGCCACCTTCTCCAAATGTTTCCTGACATTTCTTTTAGCAGATATTTCAGTTACACAGGGTGCATTACACTATAACTAACATAGGAAAGAAAATCTTTGAGGCACCCTTTTGCCCTCTGAAAATATTTGTCCTGACACACTGCCGAACGCAAGCTCTGATCTCAGAAGGTGTATATGTGGGTTCATTTCTGCACAGTCGGCAGAGAGAGATGCACAATTTTAAAATTACACAGATTAATAAAATCATGTTTTCCACTGAGACACTGTTAGGCTTTCACAGAGTAACTGAATCAACAAGCAGGCAAGTAAAAAAAAACACATGGTTGCAAGGGACTAGTAAACTGTGTAGAACAGCAACTTCACATGCAAACTAAACATGACCAAGTTTATAAAGGATCCTGGACTTTTTAAATAAGGCAGCTATGAAATGGCATTACTGGCATTTTCTGCAAAATCCCTGCAACCATGCTCACCCAAATCTGAGAACTTTAATAGGAGAGTTAAAGATGCCTAACATAGCCTAGTTCTGAAGGTCTGTTCTTTATGATACACCCTTTCAATGTGTTAAATGCAGTAATTTGTGACCATATTTTAATGTGAAAACAGGGTTTGGTGAATAGGACTATGAACTCTTGTTCTCCACTTTGGTCATTTTCTAAGAGTATGTGGGCTAAAGTCCACTGTAATCATGTACAACAGTCCGCTACAGAAGTCTGAATATGCTGGTAGACTAGAATGGTACGATCAGTGGATAATCTTGAGAGGGAGAATTAACACCAAAAAAATGGTACTTGTGCTGGGTAGAATGAATTTTTTTTTTTTTTTTTTTTTTTTAAATAATCCAGATATTTCACCTTT
>NC_132886.1:15320369-15550369 GCF_030463535.1 Salminus brasiliensis
TGAAGCGGAGATCTGGAGATGATTGTTTATTTTAATGTTAATGTTCTTGCTGGTCTGATGCTGGTTTTCCAGTTCTCGTCAAAGTAATATTCCAGTGTTTTCAACTAATCTCTATCTGCTGCATCTGCAGTATGATATCAAAACCCATGGACAATAATTTCTTTACATTAAACCCTGTTTAGTCAAAATACACTTAAATAACAGAAGTAAATGGAAAGATGTTTCAGCTCCACTCAGTTCCACTACCACTTTATACCCCTCCTAGCCCCCACCTGGCATTAGACATGGTGCCAACAGGTTCTGGTTTTGTACTTTTTTTTTGCTTATATTTCTATATTTTCATTTTTATATTCTATTCTTTAACTTAAATGTAACTTATTCTATTTTTATTTTCTTCATTTTTATTTTATTTTTTCTTTTGCACTTTTGCACTTTACTTCATTAAGTTAAGGTTTAGTTAAGTTTAAATGTAGATTTTTATTGTATAGCTTGATGTGAGCAGACTGTCAAAAAAGCATTTCACTGCAAGTTATACTGTGTATGACTATGTACGTGACAAATAAAATTTGATTTGATTTGATTTGGTTTCCTATTCTATTGGCAATACCTCTCTACAGGAAAGTAGCTGAATGCATTCGTCTGAATGGCTATCCACAAACATTTGGACAGTGTATTTTTACATCACATCTCTGTACGTAAAGAGAAACCTCTTCTTGATAGGGTACAGAGCATATAAGTGAACAACTGCTCTGGTTAATTAGAGTGTTTTCAACATGTTTCAATCAAGGGCCAATCAGGGTGGAGCAGGCTCTGAATTTAATGTGATTTGAATGAAGTGTGTACGTGTGTGTGTGTGATTCAAATGAACAGCAAGTCTAGCTCTCCCACCACCCCTCTCTCTCACTTCCTCTCTTCTAGCTCCTTGTCTTTTGTTTGCTTAATCATACCCTTTGATCGTCACCCACTGGGGCCTCACCCCACCTGCCAATCATCCCCAGCCCCTCCCCCTACCCCCAGCATCGAATAGTATGCTGGGTAGACGGCAGCCACTAAGTGGTCTAATTAACTCTCTCACACACATACTGGCCCCATGTGCAGCTTCCCACGGAGAGAAAGAGAGAGATCGAGATAGGTAGAGTGAGTGTAGAAACAAAGGAGCGCATTCATTATCTTCTCTTAATTAAGGACAGCAGGTAAATTGTCTATTTATGATGCAGTGGTGAAAAAGGGATTTGCATTTGGTGTGTCATATTACACTGTAGAAACGCAGACATGTGCACACACACACACACATCCACTATTCATGCGTTCCAGAGTAAAACACACTTCAGCAAGCGCTTGGTTGCTTCCTCTTCAGCCTCCTCAGGGGACAATAGAGCGAGTACCTACAAAACACAGCCTGTGCATATACACACCCAAACAAACAAACACATACACACACACATACATACATACACACACACACACCACTCACCTCAGTCTTCCCTTTAGCCACACAGGATTTCCTCCTATCCTCTGGAACACTCCATTCAATCTAGAGAGCGAGAGAGAGGAAGGGGGAGAGAGCAAGTGAGCGAGAGAGAGGAAGAGAGACGACAGGGAGGGGAAAAGAGCAAGAAAAGGAGAGTAGAGTGGAGACAGAGGGAAAGAGAGAGACAGAGCAGAAGAGTGAGTGACATGGAGAAACAGATAGACAGGGATAGATGGTGAGAGAGAGGGCAAGTTGGGAAAAAAGAGTAATAGAGGAGAAGGATGCAGAGAAAGAGAAGTAGTTTAGAGGGACAGCGTAAGAGAGAAAGAACCAGAAAGACAGACAGACAGTGAGATAGAAAGAGGGGAAGAGGGGGACAAACAGACGGGGGGTTAGTGCTTTGAACTCGGGCTCAAAGGTCTGGCAGAAGGAGACATCACCCGTTAAAAAAAAAAAAAGAAGAAGGCCGTGCCCTACATGAATATGCAAATGATCATTTGGCCTAATAAATACATCAGGGATAATTACACAGGGGCATGTGTAGGCAGTCCTCAGTCCCCATCACATGCTATTTATTCATTTATTCATCAAACAGATATGTATTAGGATAAAGCACTGAATGCACACTTTAAAGAACTCGGAAAGACTCGACCTAGAGATTTTTATAGCCAACATGATCTGATGTAAAATATGCATCAGTAACACAACATGGCCTGATTATGTCTTTATTGACAGGGAGCAGGATTCTTGTTTACTATGTGTGAACTCTCTATCAACAGATTTAATACCCTGCTAACACCCACAGGAGGGAGTCCACCACCTTGAACCTTGAGTGTGTATTTGCACATGACCCTTTTGCTTTAAACATGGAGAAAAGCTAAAGGTTCCTTTGTATAAAAAAGCTCTGACGCATTCATTTAGCTCTAGACTCAACATTTAGGCTACTCCACCCACACACTGTCTTAGCTCTTAGGGTTTATTTGAGAAGACAGATCTTACCTGCAGGCTAATGTGCCAGACAAGATAGTGAAGGACCTCTGACTTCACTACAGTGGCATTGTTACATCTGCGACATGATATTTAATGCAATTTGATATCACAGAGAGTCATGCTGCGACTAGGCAAGTGGCTCAGTGCAGGCTGAGTAATACAATGAGTGTATACCTGGACTAATACACACAGAAATGAAGTTAAAGGCGAAATAGTACACACACACACACACACACACCGTAATGGGGAAATCAGAGTGGATGGAGACAGGGGTAATTTGGTTAGAGAAATGGAGCAGGCAGAAGAGATGAGGTCATTGGGTTGAGCAAGCACAGATTTCTAATGAAAACCCATTTGCCCTCTTCAGATTAATAATCTTTTTCTCACAGTATTCTTACCCTGGCGACCATCAGGCTGAAGCGCAGCGGGTAATGTTAATGTTGCAGATAAAAGCCTTTCTGAGCGGAATTCATTTTGCTGCAGCTTATCACCAGCCTCTTTTATTTGACAAGAGGACGAGTTCGGTTCCATCAGCTTCAATTGAAAACGTTCATTTATCTCACTGTGAAAGTATCCAATCGTTTTTGCTGCACTGGAAAAGATCTGTCCCAGTTTTGACGTGATATTTGCATTTCACTCCGATAGGTCGTTTCTCACATGCTCCATTAGCCCCACCCCCATATCTGTGTCATCCAATAGGCAGAGCAGACATTTACCTTGAGGCAGTTTGATAGGTTGGCGGTATTCACGGCAACAATTGCATCCCTCGCCCCCAGGTACAGCATCCCAGACGGCCGGTCCAACAGGAATGTGCTGAAGTTAGCCACACCCTTAACGTTACACCCACTCATCATGGAGCTAACTCCTGAAAGAGAAAGTCAGAGAGAGAGAGGATGAATGAAATGAATGGATGGACTGAAACGGTCTGACTGAAATGCTGATATGAACAAAGATGAACTTCTAAAAGTGGTGGTCAGCCCTCAAAGAACACACTAACCTGCAGGAACACACAGTACATCATATCACAAGTTCACATGTACAGGACTGAATTGAATATAGGGGTGTAACTGCGCGAATTTATCAAAAAATTGTCACGGTATGTGGTTCACGGTTCGGTTGGACTCACTGCACGCACAAGAATATCCAGTACACACTATTAGGGTAAATATAGTACATACTACGGTAAATACAACTTCACAAGCCATTAGATATTAGACTACTGTGAGGTCCAAAGAGTGGTTCAAATTAAACTGTGTGACTTTTGTGCGCCTCTGTTCTAATATCAGCACACACATACGCATTAGCGTTGGGTGGTACAATGGTCATAAGGTACACCACTGCATTAAAAGTTATGACAGCATCTTGAGATGGGGACAGTATTATAAAATTGTGCCGTGTAATGTGTCAAATTTCTGAGTTTTGTGTCAATAACATCTAGTACACAACCAAATAAGCTCACTGAGGGCCACAGGGTGGTGGTGGTGCTGTGGGAGCCTGAAAACAGGTGGGGGAAACAAAAAGGGCAGTCTGAGTTTTGTGAACTGTTTAAGTCAAGGGAGAGCATGCAAACCTGGATGAAGAGTCTGCTAAAGGTGACTAAATATAATTGTGACCAGAGATGGAAACACATCCACCAAGCACTTCCTATGGTTTCTGTGGTAGTTAAGCTATGTGCTACGGATCAGTGACGTCCAGAACACGTAGGATATCCACTGTTAAGCTACTCATAGGATCATTCACTCGACTTTGTGCTCTCAGATATGAGGCTTTATTCTCTAATTCTGTGTGATATGAGTGATACGAATTTCTGTCACTCCGACACCAGTCTCTTGACTTAGCTCTCACAGACACAAGTTTTCATCTTTAACACTTGCTTCAGTAGCGCAGCAGTTAGTTAGTCAGTGAGAATAGCAGCTGTACAGTGTTGTGTGACAATCACTGATCTGTAGCTGAGCTAGATATGCAAAGGTTAGCTTAGAGAGTGGGATACAGATCCAACACCATGGGGAAAAAGAACTTTAACTTCTGTCCTTCCAACACCAGTCGCTCAAACTGAGCCATTCTCGTCTAAACATTTAGAAGTGGGGTTTGCAGTGTTTGAATACTGCATACCGTGCTAAAATGTAGAAAGGGTATGAAGCAATACCCATCAATGCCCACCGATACTGATCTCTAAATAATATCACAAATTTAAATAAAGCTAGCTTGATCCTGCACAAAACATAAGCAAAAGTTCACAACATTAAAAATAAATAAATGAATCCATTATTAATATTATAAATCCTCAGTAAATAAATAAAGTACCACAGGCACTCTCTGCCTACATGCACAGCAAGAACCCGAGTTCAAAACTCGGTGTGCTGTTTAGTGGGTGAACATTAGTAATTCTGTTGCGATGTGTCCGCAGAAGTGTTGATATTGTGAATACATTAGTAGAAGTGTTGATACTGTGAATAATTAATGGTGTTTAAATTGAAGACGCGCTGTAGCGCAGATGCCCAGGGACATCATAATGAAACAGCTCCGCCGATCTGCTCACTTCCATTTCAAAACCCATAACACTCCAATCAAGTTCCAGAGCTAGAGAACAGTGACCCATATAGCAAACACTCCTCCGTTGAAGAGAGAACATCTTCAGATATATGCAAACACACACACGAACATGAACGCGCGCACACACACACACACACACACATACACACATCTAGTCTCAAAGGAAATTATTCATGCCATTTAGGACCAGCACCTCAGTCCCACGCCTCCTTCAAAACCCACTTCCACTTCCACAGCACACATCAGACAGGGAGCAGGAGGAGAGAGAGAGAGAGAGAGAGAGAGAGAGAGAGTGCAGGATGAGATCACACTCATTTCTTAGTGTGGAGGGTAGGTGGGAGACATGCTGAAGACTAATGGACAAAAAAACACTTGAGGAGGAAGTATCATTGTGTGTGTATGTGTGTGGCTTTGTCTATTGTTCGGTATGTGCCCAAGTTTTCTGGTTTATAAAGTGCTACACAGCTTTAAAAAAGCAACACATAGAAGAATCTAAACTGTGGCTTTTTTATTGATTCAGGGGAAATAAATATCCAAGCTGTTTAAAAGGGTCACTGGTGGTACATCAGCGTGAAAAACATCACATGGAGACATTTCAGGGGTAAAATAAAGGGGTCAGCTGTCTGCTTTTAGTGTAGAGGTATGACAAATCAGTGCAAACCACTATTTATTCAATTCAGGTCTGTGATCTGCATCAAAATAAATGTGTGTGCGGCTGGGTAACCATGGCAAATTTATATTTAGACCGCAACGTGAAGCAGCAAGTATCAGTATATGAAAATTGAAATCAGTTTTATTTACCTTGCATCTATTGTAGATGGTGGATTATTATGTGGATTAAATGCTTGGAAAAGTATACAGCTTTGTTATAGTAGTTCTTACTAGAAGTTATTGGGGCATGCTTCACAATGGGGCTGTTTTAAAGCCTCTGTAGTTTGCAAAGGTTTAGTAACCTCTGTTTCAATGACATGTTTAATTGATTGTGAAAATATGCATATATAACAATAGAGGTGGACCATTTTTTAACAAACATTTTGTTGATCACAATATGTATCTTTTTGAGTACATCAGCAATATCGTCAGTATTTAAAGGCCACTGACCGACTTTTTAAGAACAAGTTTCATTACAGAGAGTGTAATTAGTAGGGATGTCCCGATCAGGTTAATTTGCCTCCCTTGATCCAATCAGCGTCTCTTAATGATGAGTATCAGTCAATACCGATACTGATCAGATCTTTGTGTTTGTATTAATTATACAGCCACACCATGTAGATAAGATGAGCTGCTGATTAATATTAAAGTAAATCACTTTTTTTTTAGTATCAGTTTCTTTAATGAGACATTCTGGACTGATTGATTTAGTTTAGTAGCTACTTTTCTTAAAATTACTGTTTTATAGTGTGTTTAATATCTTATAATCCAGCCTGACTCTCCTCCCTGACCATTCAGCTCCCAGCTTCTTTGCAACACTGCAGTCAACTCACTTCCTGTGTGTGTGTGTGTGTGTGTGTGTGTGTGTGTGTGTGTGTAGCGGTACACACTCTGGACTGGTATCTGTTGTTGTTTGTTGACTGCTGATGTAAAATAACTGTTTTATGGTAAGTCAAATGTGCTATGTTTTGGGTTTCTATAGTGTGTGTGTGTGTGTGTTTATTAGCATTAGCATCAGCCTCCATTATGCGATCCTCAGACGCATAGTTCTAAAACAGAGCATTTCCACAATAGTTTTAGAGATTATGGTGTGTTTTCATAGTTCCACACTGCAGACTCTATAGAATTCCCCTCTGAGACTGCTCCTCAGTGCAGCTGGACAATAATGTCGGTTAAAACATTGTGATTAAATCAAAGAATTATAACTGGATTGGGATTAAAATAGCTGTTACCTGATCCATTAAAATAAGAGAGGATAATCCCATCCCTAGTAATACTTCTGTTAAATTTGATGGAGTAGAAAAAAAAAAAAAAAAAAAAAAATCACTGTACTTTTTACTGATTGAAAAGTCACTTCAAAGGCATGTTCTTCAGGGTGAATCTCAATAAATATCTGTCCCAACTGCTGCAGAAATTCACTGATGACGTTACTATGGGAATAGGAGAAGATGACCAAAAGCATGTTGTACCCGATATTCAACTGCATTAAATATGTATAGCACACTTTACTTTGTCGCACCCTCTGGCCTCCTAAAAAATAAATAAGACAATGACGTAGTGGGCTGAGGTCAGCTTCTCTTCACTATGTTTATAGTTGAACTGAATTGCTTTGTTGTGTTTACATCTGTTTTTAAGAAGCATGCAGCTGACAAGTGCTGTAGAAATAATGAATATACACTATATTTACAAAAGTATTGGGACACCTGCTCATTTAATGTTTCTTCCGAAATCAAGGGTACTAAAAAAAAGAGTTTTGTTGAAGTAATTGTCTCTACTTTCCAGGCAAGTCTTTCTACTTGATATTGGAGGATTTGATGCATTCAGAGACAAGAAAGTTATATTGGATGATCACCACCTCACCTCATCCCTGACTCCCCGACTCATCCCACATTGTTTCACCACAGCTCAATGCTCATGTGTGTATATATATCATTTGAAAAAAGTCACTGATGAACATGTTTGAGGAATAAAGCATGGGTGCAAATTTCCCTTGGCCGGCAAGTGCACAGATTTGTTCAATTCCATCACCAGCTCACTTGATTTAACATCATTAAGCACTGACATGCCACACCCCCTGAACACCCACCCCTATTTCAAAGTGTTGTTTGACCCTTGTGTGATTAATACCAATTGGCATATTGCCAACAAGCACTAAAGCTTACAATGAGGGAGGGTCTGCTGAAGGTTAAGAGTGTCTGTGTGTGAGCACTGACCCCATAAATGCACCAGGCAGCAGTAATTAAGGGTCACTGTGTGTTTGCGGACAAGTTCCCCACACTGTTTGCCACACTTGGAACAGTATGGATAAATCATGGATTAAACACTTCTGGTTAATCTCTCTATCAAGCTTTCTCTATCTCTCTCTTCCGTACCTCGTTCCCAAATCTCTCCGTTCACACTCCTAGAATTCCCAGCAACTAAACAAAGTGCACTTGTTCTACGCGCCTCCACACCCCCTGCATTCCCTAAAGCAAAAGGAAGCATTGTGTGTTTCTCTGTGTGTGTGACAGCTGCTTGAAGGGCCAGCTGTGTGCCACATTTCTACTGGACGCACATGTGTGCATTTCCCCACCAGTCTGTCAGCCCTCAAGGTCTGCTATTGTACTATTGTACTGTTTTCCTCACCATTGTAAACACACAAATACATCCATTTGCATACAAACACGTCATCACGGAGTGATGTGATAAAGTGAATAAAGCTGATTAAACAAGCTTCGTACTGACAGTGCAGTGTAGGACTACACCGCTAGCAGGATGAGTTTGTTCTGTTATAAAGCCTATTTAATACCATCCTGCCACGCAAGCACACACACACGCACATACTCCCACACGCCCAAAAATGTATATGCCAATATTTGACACCAGTGACAGTGACATGTATACTTTAAAGGGCCCACATTGGTTTAACCTCCTTATAATTAAAGAGGCTGTTTTTTGTTACTGTACCTTTAAATATGTAAATAAACAGACTACTGTATTTAGTCTGGCTCATTTCGTTTTCTTTTTAGTCCGGGTAAATCAGACTTTCACTTTTCATGTGATTCGTTTGGGCAGGTCTGATTATAGTAATCGCACTCTGATGCGGACCAAAACTACCACACTGAGACCCCTGAGAGTTTTTTTCATTGTGTGATAAACCAAACCAAGAGGACAAGTGTACAAACACACTAACTGATTCAGTCCAGAGCAAACAACAATAAAGAAAGTGTGAAAATGTCCTTATAAAAGTGCTTTTTAAGGGTTATTTAGTAACAGCAATGATAACACATAGAACCACAACAACTAAGCAGATAATCTGAATGCTTAACTGGCCTGCTCTACATTTAAAAAAGGTGCTACAAAAGGTTATTTGAGAGATGCCATAGGAGAACCATTTTTGGTTTAATAAAGAGTCGTGTGTGTAAAAGAGATGTAAGCAACCTTTTAAGAAGTTGATGAATCTTCACACTCACATCTCTTTTACAATAAGGGTTCCTTATGGAACCAGAAATGGTTCTTCTATAGTATCAGCACAAAAACCCTTAGTAAAACCCTTTGTAAAAAGAGTAATGTGGAAAACCTCTTGTTCATGGTTTTTGCAGTACCAAATAGGGTGCCACTTTTGTACGAGTCAAATAACCCTTGTTCAGAACCATAAAGAACCTTTTTTTGTTTAGAGTGCAGATATATGTAAAAGTACTGTTTTGTTGGACGTCACAAAAACAGTTAAAACAGTGAATTTAAAGTGGGCTGTTATTACCTCCAGTTTTAATACAGATTATATGGAACTAGGGAGTAAATGTTAACAGTGCTACCATACTTTGGAAAGTCAAGCATTTTATTGTTTTATTATGTTAATTTTATTAACAATGCATATTTTAAGAAATCAACAACCAAACACAAAAAAATAAATAAAGAAGGAGAAAAATAATAAGTAAATTATACGGACACAGGCTCAGAGTACACAGATACAATAGGCTTTTTTACACTCTCCAAATCCCCATTCAGAAGTACAAATTGATTTTTAGAGAACATGCCCAGTGTCCACATAAGTGTTAGGTAGTATGTGCCAAACTAAGACTTCAAAGACCCATGAAGAGAGCTGGATTCTGCGGTTTGGATGCATGAGTAAAGGCAAGCTGTTGCAGCCTCAGAATTTTTTCATCCCGCACTTACGAACAGTATGTGATTCATCAAGAGAAATGCAAGCAATTCACCAAGGACTGTGGTTTTGCATGCCATCAATGTATCTGGACACAAAGAATTTTACGAAGATGGAAGATGGTTTGACAGAATCGAAAGTGAGAAATATTTCAGGGAACAAATCAAAGCAACAACTCGTTTCAAGTATGCCATAAAAATTGCTTCAGATGTCCCTCCCAGTCATACAAATGCAATGAGATGATGAAAGAGCTTTTTTCTTGTTTCTACTTTCGATTCCAAATTCTGTCATTTTTTTCTCCATCTGTCCCTCAAAGGCTTGCCAAAAAGACCACCACACTGCATGCTTCCTCATCTCCTCGTCCCCGGAATGTCATGGTGGATGAGTGACAGAGAGGGAGAAGAAGATAGAGGGAGATGGACAGACACAGGCAGACGCGCAGGGCCCGGGGGAAGGTCCTGAAACATGTCCTTGTGTTACGCTTCCTTCTGTCCCTCCAGGAATCTGTCCCCCTGCTGCGTGTGCCGATGTGGTGTTAAGTTCTTAGAGCCACACCATCTGCCCTGTATCCCACACAACCAAACACTTAACCCCGCCCCAAACTGTCTGCTAGTGCCCATTTATACAGTGTGTCCTAAATGTGTATGACATTTCGACCACCTCTACAGATCTAAAATGGGGAGGGACTGATTTGTTAGACATGCACGTCTACCAAATCAATGCCATCGTCAACGGGACAAAAACAAAGGTGCTGCTGATGCAGAATATAAATGTAATGTAAATGTAATAAATTCAATTAGTTATGATGGAATTAAATATGTCATTATATAATTATACTTGGCCTAGTGTTTAGAGAAGCAGGCTTGGGAACGGAGGGTCACTGGTTCAATCCCCTGAACAGTCAAGAAGTCCTTCCTCAACATTGATTCCTGAGGTGCCCTTGAGGAAGCCACCTAACCCCTAGTGGACTCTGTGTGTGTGCACACTGCCCATAATCACTAGTGTGAGGACATGCATGATTACTGCCATGATGGAGTTAAATGAAGGCTAAATTCCATTGTACTGCTAAAGTAAATGATTTAGCAGTTAAATGTGTAATTAATTAGTCTATCAAGTACACGGCCAAATAAGCTCATTTCCGCATGTGAGAGACACAGGGTGGGGGCGCTGTGGAAGCTCACGCTCTTCTGAAAACAGGCAGGGTAGAAAAAACATGCCTGAAGCAGGTGCAAGTTTAGCATTGGCACTGTTACTGGCCGTTGCCTTGAGTTTAGATATTGTAATGGTGAATGAGAGACAAAGGGTTAAATCAGTGCATTCTTATAAATAATAATAATAATAATAATAATAATAATAATAATAATAATTAATAATCATCTAATAAAGGTAAAACAAGGGGGGGATTTACCCTAATAACAAACACACAGAGATGCTCAGCAGGTGGTGCACAAATAGCCCCCGAACCTTTTACACTTACAGTTTCCTGTGGCATGTACACACATACACATGGTACAGACTGAGGCGAGGGTCTGCGGTGGCAGAGTCGCAGAGGGATGGCACTGGTCTGCTAAGCCCAAGAGTTGGCCGGCCATGGATGGACAGCCAGCCAAAGCCAGCCCCACTCTCCTCATTAATCATTCATTCAGTCACACTCCATTAATCATGAATGAAAAACAAGTGCTAGAGAGAGGGAGAGAGAGAGAGAGAGAGAGAGAGAGAGAGAGAGAGAGAGAGGAAGGGAGGGAGATGGGGAACGGAAGCATGCTTGAGGTGATGGCAATACACAGCAGTGAGATTTGAGCTTTCTCCTTCCTCTCGGTTTCTGCTTCTCTCCAACATTATACACCTTTAAACCCTGGAATAAGTGACTGCCTGTCTGGCTTTCTTTTTCGTGTTAGAGATTTCATCTCGTTTCTCTATCTCTCTTCAAAATGCACCCCACCCCCACACCCCTGCTGCTCAGTAAAGCCACACTGCAAGTTGAGTGTGCTTTATAAATGCGGTCTGATTGGCTCCAGCTGCTTGCGGGAATGATATTGGCATTAGCAGGAGGAGGGGTACGCCACTTCTGAATAATGCACCTCAAACCTGAACGTGTCAATCCTACAGTCTCTATGAGGCTAATCAGCTTTGCAGCTTCTTATTGGTTCTGATTACTCCATTACACCACTGTCTTTGTTCATCAGTGTGGCAGTTCTTCAGACGCGCCATATCAGGTTTCATGATATGAATTATCCTTGATTCCAGCCATCTTGAGTTCTTCAAGGATGTTAGGATCCCGTATCAAATTCATGTGGAACATGAGTGAAATTAGACAAGTCACATTCAGCATGAACACTGGAGAAAGGCCCGACTGACATCAGTCATCAACAGTTATAAAACACAGACAGTTACAGTTCCATGCTCATGCAGGTCTGTGGAAAAATACTGATACAGAACTGATTTGCAATTGAAATGTTTTACATTTAAAAAATAGAAACTGACTCCAGTCAGTAAGGCTGCACCATATGGACAGAATTCTATTTGAGATACATGAAATGTGTAAAATAAGCTCTGGTAAATCAATGCGTGTAAAATGTGGCATAGTTAAAGACTGCTATGTATTATTCTGACCAAAATATCTTTTGTTGAAATATACAAATTATTTCCTCACACAATAAACAATAAAACACTCACAGAAATGCTCACATGTAACTGCAGTTTGTCACAATTACGAATTGCAGTTTCATTGCAACCAAATGGTCTGATGCATGATTCTGTGGGCTCATTTTAGCAGCTCTGTAATGTGCCAAACTGGCCTTTTTTTATTTGGAAATGAAAAATTAGTTATCTATTTACATAACATGATCAAACCAGAAAATGCCATTTTCTGAAGGAAATGCAGAATAACTATACCGGTTTAGTGGTTTCCACCTCCGGGCAGTTGCTGTGGTATTCCAAGTGGCAGCTAGGTAGTTAGAGGTAGCTAAATAGTATATGTGATGCTGCTAGATGATTACTATGGTATGTGGATGGTTACTATAGTGTTGCTAAATAGCTAAATATGGTGTTGCTAGGTGGTTGCTAAGAAGTTGCTTAATGGTTGCTAGGCAGTTGCTATGGTATCCAAGGTGGTTGCTAGGCGGCCGCTATGGTGTTTTATTAGGTGGATGCTAGTGTATTGCTAAGTAATCTGATTGTGGCTGTGATGTTTACAGCACATGTTAAACAGTAAAAATGCAAAGGCTGGTACTGTGATAACGATCTGCCATCCAGTCAGTACAGCTCTAGATTTTAGCAGGACATAAAGTAATATGCTCGTCCAATGCAAATAAATTGCATCATCAACACCATCATATTTTGTAAAGAGCCAGTGTACAGTAACAGCCATTTATTATCCTGACTATTTTCCCTAAACCAGGAAAAGGTGAATACACCATTGTTAGTTTACGGACACCTGCGGCTGAGTACTGCTTACAGGGCAATTCAGCCTCCTGATTTAATCAGCATTTCAACAGAACACACACACACACACACACACAAAAACTCACACACAATCTATACAGATAATTGTTTCATGGCAGGATGATCAGTCACTGTCACCGGCGGTCACAACTCAGCAAAAAAACATGTCTTTCCTTTGGGGAATTTTCAGAAGCTGATCTGGCTGGATGTGTGTAGTTTTCTTTTTTTCCTTTTGGAATATCAGGAAGTTAGACATGCATGCAGTGGATTTATTCCACATGATCAGCTCCTGGTTACCATGGAAACGGGAGATGCTGCTGACTAGGGCTGAATGAAAGCAGTAGAAGGAAAGGGAAGCTGCAGGAAAAGAACAAGGGATAGTCTGGCTGGCGGAGGAGAGGAGGAGAGGAGCAAAGGGGAAAAGGTGCAGTCTCTGGAGCAGAGTAATGTTTTATTCCTCCTTAAAGTACTAAAAAAAAGCTTCTGAACAAGGCTCAGGCACTACCACCAGAACTACTACAGAAATACTCTGGAGAAAGGAAGCACCCTTGCTGTTCTTATGTACACAAAGGTGTAAGATCTGCAGTACTGTGAAGAAGTCTTAGAAAGCCATAGCAATTATTCATCTCAACAGCAAGTGTGTATCTGCCTATAAAACACTACACTTAAAAATAAAGGTGCTGTAGTTTCTCTGAGTGATGCCAGAATGCTAGAATAACCACTTTGGGTTTCTTGGAGAACCATGCTTGTGAGTGTGGCAAACCTTCACCTTTATTTTAAGGAGTGTAGACAACATCACTAAAACTCTATAACCCCATAAACCCTGCAGTAGAAGAAGAGAGGAAGTGACCGCCTGACTGCACACAGTCACACTACATTCATTAGATTCCAAAAACTGTTGTCATATGATGTGTTTTGTCAATGATGGTAAGACAGGTGTTTCTATCCTGACATCAATCACTGACAGGTGTGTGTTAAGTAAAGCTTCTTCCTCCTGTATTTCGTTTTCGTTGTTTCATTATATGGAAACATCAGTGTCAGTGTGTGTAGGTGTGTGTGCGTCTGTCACACTGACCCCAAACAGCACAGACAGACATTGTGGCAAGAGTGTGTGGATGAATAGTGGGTGTGCTGGCCACTGCCCCACCTCTTTCTATCAGTGCCTCCTGCTATCACACACTTGTCCATTCTGCTGTCAGCATCACTCAGGCTTTGGACCTTATTGTCACTGCAATTCTCTCACATGTTCACACTTTTCACAAGCAATGAGGACACCTCGGCAGAGAACACACACTAATTTGTTCACTGTGGGTGTGTTAATTTAGCCCACTAAAGAAATATGAAACACAAAATGTTCATAAGCATTGATAGAGCATTTAATCTTCACTGCAGAAGATATGAAGGTAAGGTTCTGGCATTGGCTGGGTAGGTTTACTCCCTGGGTAGGTTTATTACTAAATAATTTATAGAAGTGTGCGATAAGCAGCAAATAATGTAACGCAAGACCAAATTTCACAACTGCAACTGAGTTCCACCCAGAAACCTTGTAAAAGCTGTAAGCTATTAGCAAGTAATCAACAAGTCATGCTATGTATAGGCCAAGCTGATTGGCGTCTGACTATGGTGAGTGTAAATGACACAGGAGCACCTGCTTCTTTTAAAATCAACTAGAGTGTTTTCCTTTCCTGTGGGAGGGCTGGGAGTTTTATTGTTTATTATTCTGTTTATTTTGTACTTTTGGGACATAACAGATGCTTTTCAGTTTTGTAGCCAATTGAGACCTGTTGCCAACCACCAGCTACTTCAGGGGGACGTTATGACACTTGGTGGACCAAACTGTAGCTTCCACTGTTATTCAAATGAAACGAAAAGAAACCTGGTTTTATGCATTATGGGGGTTAGTTTCTTTTGTGCAAAGCTGTGAAGTCCAAACCACAGTGTGAACAGAACCATGACTTCTATGTCCATGAATATTAAATAGTGACAGCTCTTTATTAGTATATCTTTCTGTTTCACTCTCTTCTGCTGTTCCACATTTGTTTACCCTCTGCTCTCTGTGTAAGGTCAGGAATGGATAAAGAGGGTAAAGAAGGCCTTCAGTCCACAATTAGAGCTGTCAACTTACATCACACACACACACACATCCTTCTTTCTCCCTGTGATAACCTGTTAACCTATACTGACAGCAGGTCTGGAGGGAAGGCTATTCAAACAACAGGCTTGTGCTTGCCAGGAAGCTGGTCACACTCCGAACCAGCCGGTCAGTCTACAACCGATGGGTGTGGTGTGTGCTCCAAATGAACCCGAGTGTGTGTGTTTGTTTTGGGGTCAAGGAGGCCGAGGGTAGCTTCTTCGAGAAGAAAGCAAGGATGGTAGTTAAATGTTGCTAGATTAGCAAAACATGTAGGTGTGGTTCAAAGAGGAAACTACATAACTAGCCGTGCTCTGCTTAGATTCCGATAGGCTCTCAGTTCTCAGTAATTGTCAATATAACAGTTAGCTGTCAATATGTTCTGATCTCTCATACCATAAGAAACCAGTCACTAGTCTTGAAATGAATTAATTAAATACATACATTAGTAGTGTTTATTAGTGGTAGTAAAATAGTAAAATGGTAGTGCCAAACCTGCATAACACGAATAACCTTCTTCACACTGCGTAACTGCAGTGAATACAAACAAACATGCACAGCTCGAGGGGTAGAAGCACCTACAAGGGTTGACTCAACAATTACTGTACAAGCTTGAGGCTCTTTCCCTCAGAACAATGAGCACTGGCATATGGTCCACAATCTACACACACAGCTCATCACAGCTTTAGAAAATACAGCTGAGTGTGAAACTACAGCACATAAACTACTGCTCTCTCTCTCTCTCTCGCTCTCTCTCATTACTGAGCTCTGTATCTCTTGCTTGCACTCGAGGACATTTCCTGCAGTCTTTAGCCCTTTATCTGTCTTAAATCAGTCACCTTTAACTACACACACACACATACACACACACACACACACATACACACACACACACAGAAATGCACAAACGGACAGGACACAGCTGGTTGGTGGATGAACATGAACTCCAAGTTCTGTATTGGTAGAAAAAGCATTTGTGTGTGTGGGTGTGTGTGAGAGTGTGTGTGTGTGTGTGCGTGTGTTTTGTGTATTCTCATAATAGAGAGATCAGCACACAATAGGGCTGGAAGCAGGACAGTCCATTTAAGTAAAAACTTAATCCAACAGCACTGCTGGCTACTGGTAAACTACTGCACCCCCCCCTCCCCCTTCTTTCTCTCTATGTCCCTCTCCCTCTCTCGCACTCTCTCTCAATATATGTATGCATACTGTAAATACTGTGCTCAAGGAAAGACCTGAAAATCTCTGTCCCTCTCTCTCTCTCTCTCTCTCTCTCTCTCTCTCTCTCTTTTACACACACACCCACAAATGATACACACACAGAATAGCTTTTTACCCTTCCCCCTTCCCCTACCAAACACACTCGAGCTGAGCTACTGTACTGTAGACACACACTCCAAACAGTCCAACAGGATGTTTTTGCTTAGCGGTTGGCCTGCCATCAATCACCAAGAGTACAATACACTGTAGTGTGACAACAAGAGAAGTGAACTAATCATTGACCCCCATTGACCCCCCCCCCCACACACACAAAAGAAATCTCCCAATCAGTACTGCTATTAAATATAAATGCATTAAAATCGCAGGACAACATCTGGGGCGGGGTGGATGGGATGTACTTTGTACTGCTGTTTTATATACTCCAGAAAAACCTAAAATATAACACTAAAGGCTGTGAGATTTGCACCCTTAATCTTTAGGTGTGTGTGTGTGTGTTTTTTTAGCAAGACTACACTAAAAATTAGACTGCATAGGTGATCTAAGATTGGATCTGCTTAAACCAGTATTTCAAGACGCTCTCGCTTTCTCTTCTGAATCAAGATCCGGTCCTCAAACTACAGAGTGGCACACACTCAATCACTTGTTCCAGTCCCTGTCTCAAAACACTGGACCCCTAATGCTGCCTGGCAGCAGCTGAGGGAACAACTCACTTCCACACATTCACTTACACCATATTAGCATTCCATCGACCACCACAACCACAGCCGCTCAAGCTACAGCTACTGCTGCTGCTAGCTCTGCCCTGGACTCTACGCTAGCTTTAGCATAGCCTTACACACTTCAAAAGCTGAGCACTCTGACGCTGTGTGAACCCCCTTTGAATTTGCTTGGAGTCAGGGCAGTTAGCATCTCCTCCAGAGAGCGGGGATTAGCAGGCTTTAGACTCGGTGGGAGCAAAAGAGAGGGCAGGGGGTGAGAGACACAGAGAGAGCCACAGAGACAGAGAGACAGCGAGAGAGAGAGAGAGAGAGAAAGAGAGAGAGAGAGAGAGAGAGAGAGAGAGAGAGAGAGAGAGAAGAGAGAGAGAGAGAGAGAAACAGAGAAAGAGATGATCGCTGACAAGTGAAGCAGGGTGTTTTAGGGAAGGGGGGTGGGGCTGATTCCTGAACCCTTCCTACATGCCCTGTTTTTCCTCATCTTGTTGCTTTGCGCTACTCTATTGTGGGGACCTGTGTGTGTGTGTGTGTGTGTGTGTGTGTGTATGTGTGTTTGTGGAAGTGATAAGCGCGCGGGCCGTCGCTAATCGTGCTTGCCCTAAATTCGCCCGCGCCCAAGAGGATTACAGCAAGGAGCTCAGCCTACAGCTTTCATCAGACACAACTCAGCAGGAAAACCTAGCCTTCTGAGACACCTCATACCACCTCTGTGTGTGTGTGTGTGTGTGTGTGTGTGTGTATGTGTGTGCAATTTCATGAGTGCAAGTGTACTGATTCATAAGCTGTTTGGCCTACAGTGAGTGAAGCTGAGTGCAGCCTGATCAGATAAAAATAAAATGAAGAGACATGTTGTGTGAGTACTTGGTATTCAAGGCTACCTCAAAACCATCCATCCATTCATCCATCCATCCATTATCCACTTCTTTCTGGTCAGGGTCATGGTGGGTCTGGAGCCTACCAGAAATTATTGGGCTTAAGGCAGAGCTACCTCAAATTTCCAACATTATTCTTGAAGTTGAACTACTATAAACTGGGTATGATCCTCATGTTTGAGATGGAAATGATGAGTGGGCAGATTGTGTGTGTGTGTGTGTGTGTGTGTGTGTGTTTGTGTGTGTGTGTGTGTGTGTGGAGATTTTTCTCAGATGTTTTACGCCTATGAAGCTCTCACTATTGATTTATTCTCAAGGCTTATGATTACAGTCATGAGCTGGCTAAAGCGTTACAGTTGATCTCACGCGTTAACAAAACAAGCATTCTCATGGCTGGAGTGCAGAAACACACTCTCCTACAAACACACACACACACACACACACACACACACACACACACACACACGTCCCGTAGAAATAAACAGTAGGCCGAACGTGCCTTAAAGCGATAAACCATGTGCATCAAACCTCTGATTGGGCTAAATCTACCTGAACACCACACAATCTCTCTTGCCTTCATCAGGAAACCATAGTCAAGCAAATCTACAAAGCCACCAGCCAAAACATGCTTAAACTGCAATTATACATGATCAATGCCCTCCTTTTTGCATAACACCCACAGCGCCTCTGGCTGTAGCCTATAGGGATAGATGGTAAATAGGTCACAGGCAAACGGAGGAGTCCTGAGAACGAGATTCAGAATTTCAGAATATTCCTGGCAAGATTTAACCCGACCCAGTTGCTACTCTTTAATCTCCTGAACAGCATTCCAAAGCGAGTATTTACAAAGTGGATGTCGGTCAACCCCTTTATATGATCAAACCATTCCTGCTCCCTTGTCTGAACAGGCAATGACCAACAGGCTTGGCGGCTTCCATGTGAGACCTGATTAAAACATGGCTATTGACAGAAAGTCCAATAGGACACGTGAGCGTTGGTCAATCGGCCGGGGAAACACTGAAGGACTTAATGCCCTTCTCAACACTAATGACTTTGCCACAACTGTCAATCTTATGTCAAGGTCATTTGTGCAATTTGGCATGGTTCTAAACGCTGGCTGAAGTGTCGTTAGCTTCTTGGAGAATAAGGCAAAGTATGCAGGCATGATACAGGCAAACCATGCATAGTTATAGGAGATCCATTTACTGTGTGAGACAATAGGACATTAAAAATATTCATCACAAGCTTGCAGATCTATGAACCAAATTCAGATTTCAATGTGTTCAATATGCTATAGGTCTTTAGCTATCCTCACAAAATCACAAACAAAATCTAAGGGGCGGGAAATGATGGCTGTCTCCATGTTGGACCAGGGTCTTATTAGTGATGTACTAATAAGACTAGAGCTGCGAAGTGGGAAGTGCTGCATGACCTAAAAATGCTGGAGTCAATAACTGGTTGGTGCTGGTCGGTGTTCAAACAATGCAGTTACATTAAATTCTTTGCATCGTAATATCTCGATGCATTGTCACGCCACTACTTAACTTAACCTGATCCACAGTTTGAGGTAAATATGTGATTTTGTTAGGTATTTTTATTTCATGGGACCAATTTCTCAGACCCAAATATCTGGACTAAAAATAATTAATAATGGTGATTCAGCGTCTGCATTGCAATTTATTCCAAGACTTCTATAGCTTCCATAAGCTTCATTTCACAGTCCAACTGAAAAAGTAAAAGAGTAACAATCTGAAACTGATTAACTGATCAAAAGATACTCTAAGTGAGGATGATGTCCATGTTCTTTTATTTTTTATTTTTTCCAAGCCATCACCAAAAGCTTGCTGTTAGGAATCAATCCACGCAGGGCTAGAGCAATAAAACAAGCAGAGGCCTTCACTGGTGAAGGGTTTATGAAGAGTCGCCTGAGGAATTTTTCAATCCTCACTCCTCCTCACAGATCAGACATAACAGGCCCTAAAGTGTTTTGATGGAAGTACCTAAAAATGGCACACCACTGTCATGCTTCACTTATGCGGCTTGACAGCCTCAAAGTCATTTTCCGTTCCCCTGAAGAAGCTCTGTAAGCTTTAGGAAATGAGAGAAAACCTTCTGAGTCGTTAAATACTTCTTTCCGTTTTTGATGTTCGTCTTTAGATAGAGTGGTGGTGCAACAGGCAATCAACAGGTTTTTGTGGATGCTGTATGGCCTGTAAGGAGCAACTGCTAAATCAAGCGTAACAGTGGAATACATCATGCCAAAAGAGCTCAAAATCTCATCAGCCTAAACTGTTCCCCTGACTATTTTGGGCCATAATCCTTAAGAAAGGCCCAATGTGACTAGACTTACAACGGTTGTTGAAGAACTCTAGGCTCGAATCAAAATGCACCTCCAGCTCTCAGCCTTGAAGCTCTGCACTTCTGTCCCCTCAAACCTCATCATCTCTTGGTGAAGTAGGCTAAAGATGAGCTTTGGGCAATAGCCGTCACCACAGCTTGTGTCAGAAAGGAAAACAAAAAAAACAACAGCAACAAAAAAAAACAAAAAAAACACAGCTGGTCTGAGGTCTTAATGACCAACAGCTAGTATAGCTGTATTTTCTTTGAATCTGGATGTGCAACCCACAAACCTTTTTTACAAAAGCTTCTGCTAATATAAATAGATAGACAGTGTGAACGTATTCAACCCCATAAAGTTATCAACATTTTGGGGGATGCTGGATGGTAAGTGTTTTTCATCTAGTAAATATTTTATCTAGCCGGTTACAAATAATTAATAGATAGAAACCACATATGTCAATATAGAGGGAACGGTGCACCTGGCTGGAGCTGGAGCTTTGAGAGCACACAAGTTTGACTACTCAAGCATCCAGTATGTTTCAATTCTTAATTTTGTAAAACATCCATAACAAAAGGGAATTATCTTGACTTCGCCCACATATATTCAGATATTTGTAAAATGTATGTCTTCATCTCCATTACTAGCAGCGTTTGAGAAAAGATCTGAAAGGATGTTTTGTCACAGTTTAAAAAAAAGTAAACCCGGTCGTTAGTCGACAAAACAGTGCAGTAATTAACACTGTGTCAGCATTTTCTAAAAATAAGTTCTCAAACATCTCCATCCTAGAGAGCATTTCCAAAAATCAACTTTCCAGTCACCTACAACACTGTGTTTGTGTGGACCGGATGCCAAAAGACACATTAGGCCTCTAAAAATATCCAGATATGTATAAGTGGAGCCTTAGAGCAGTACATTTAGCATTAGCATTGTGAACTCACTGTGAATTTAAATGCTCTATTTACTGTTTTAACTCTATTTAAAAATATAAATCATTAGAATTAGTTCAGTGTTGGAATTACAGCCAATAATTACAGCAAACATCTGGGTGCCCTTTTTTATACTTGCACACACTGACAAAAATAGCATAGTAGATAACTTTTACACATGAAGGATTGGAGGTTCAATTTTTCAGTCCAACATTTTTTGAACATATCTATTGGTCCATGAAGTTTGGATACCACCTAAAGAACAACTGGTGAATTCACATGATGTCAAAAATGTCTAAAATACAAGATACAGAGTTTTTGCTTGACCATGACAAAAAAAAACTTAACCTGTGATGTATTAATTGTTGTATATTAAGGATCATAGTGTGAATTTGTGTTAAGAAAGGAACATTGACCATTTTTATTATCGATATCGAGCATCAAAGGTACTAAATATAATTTATTATTATCGGGCCAGACATGTCGTATCAGTGCATCCCTACCAAAAAATGAGCAAATGCTAAAAACATCTCAATGTTCTGAAGCTTTGACAATATAATACCCACTTATGAGTCAAGTGGGGGTGTTCAAACAACCTCATGATGTCACTGAAGAGGGGGAGGGTCGGCTTTAACCCAACACCACACAAAGGGCAACATGTCTGAGGAGTGGCTACTCATTCCTTCCATCAGCGTTAATTATTTACCTGCTTCTATTCCGCTCGTCGCCTGAGCAGATAATGTGAACGATGAGTACGCACCCACACACAGAAAAAAACACACACACACACACACACACACACACACACACACACACACACACACACACACACACACACACTTCTACAGAGCAGATGGGTCTTCGTGTGTGGCAATGACTCAGTTTCAGGATCAAGGCCCAATCACATTGTTCTCCTCCCCCACCTGTCTCTCCTCTTCTCCTTCTCATTCCGCCTCTGTGTGAAGCTCACACAAACTCTGCCAAACTCTTCTTCTGATACTGGCACTCAGGTGCTCTAGTTGGCATCAGTGGGAATATAAGATCATACAGCCCCTGATCATACATCCAGCAATTAATAATGCACTCTACACTCTCTGACCCCTGTCTGTCCAACTCAGGAAGTGGTCAGATGCCGGAAGGAGAAGCACACTGACTCATAGCTTTTGGTCCGCAGGCTTACTAGCCCACAGTAAAGGTATTAGGCTCTCTAAAAGGAGACATCAAAAGCTCAAGAAGCAAAGAGAGGCTTATCTTCTACTGACAGTGCAGGAAGGAAGAGAGGGATTTAAGAGAGTGAGACACACAGTACGAGAGAGAGACAGACAGAGAGAGAATCACTGAGGCATGTACATCCCTCAGATTATATACACTAGATTATAACTCTATATCCTTCACGCTGTGCACACATAACCTTCCCACTCAGACGCCACACAAAACAACTTACAGTCCTCATTTAAACAGGGCTGGCCTCTCTCACATCTCTTATGCGCTCAACTCAGACACAATCCTCTAGAAGTCTGAAATACAGACTTGTAACTTTTTTTCTGAGCATTTTTCTGTGTCCTCTCCTTCCACTCCACTGACGTCCACAGCTCTGGGCAGATTGCACATCTTATGGATTTATCAAGTATTGACAGGCTGAGCTTTTAGAGCCAATTACTGACTGCCTGACCTGTTCTGCTCTCTCACAATATATCCATATCTCTCCGTGTTTCCTCTGGTCTTCTGTCAGAATATATGTGTGTGTGTGTGTGCGTGTGTGTGTGTGCGAGATCTAGTGTGTATTATACTGTAGATTTATGTGAACATTTAATGCTAATTTGACCAATAGGAATCATCCAAACCGGGTCGGAATAAAATCTTGTTACATAAATGTTATTAAATTAATATGCAAGTCATTGGCTTTTCATATTAGAGCTGGCAAAAAGGCAATTAACTGTGATGGATCCCATTATTTCATGTAGTTAATTGAAATTAATCAACTGATTGCTCCAATTTGACCCACAATTAATCTAAAAACCAGTGGATTTTATTAAAGCTTCTGTATATGAGTAGATGAAATAAACTTCTGCTGTCCAGGGAAGGCTCCCTACTAGATTTTTGAGCATTGCAGAGGGGATTCATTCAGCAACAAGAGCATTAGTAAGCTCAGGATGTTGGATGATAACCTCCCCCCCTCCCCAAAAAACACCTCATTCCCAACTCATAAACTCCTCCTGAAAGCATTGGATGGAGCACCATCACACCAGAGAACACAGTTCTACTGCTCCACAGCTCAATGCAGGGGGGCTTTATACCCCTCTAGTCCATGCCTGGCTTTAGGCACGAAGCCAATAGGTTCATGATTATCTGCTCTAGATAGCCTATTCTATTGGCAAAAAGTCTCTACAGAGACTGGACAAGCTGTGTGTGTAATTGCAACTTAAAGTAGCTGAATGTATTCTTTAGAAGGGTTGTCCACAAACATTTGGGCATATAATGTATACACACCAAACAGCCATAACATTAAAACCATTTGCCTAATAATCTGTAGGTCCCCCATCATCCACTAAAACAGCTGGGACCCATCAAGGATTCCAGCATGACCAGCATGACGCCTTGTGCTACAGTATCTCTTCTGTGAGCTCGAACCAGACTGACTAGCCTTTAATCCCCATGTGCAACAGTGAGCCTTGGGTGCCCATTGCCCTATTACAGATTCGCCGGTTGCCTTTCCTTGGAGCAATTTTGGTAGGTACTATCCACCACATCCATCACTGGGAACAACACACAAGACCTGCTTGATGTTTTGGAGATGCTCTGACCCAGTTGTCTAGCCATCGCTATCGCAAGTTACTTAGCCTTCCCATTTCTCCTGCTTTCAACACACCAACCTCAAAAAATTACTGTTCATTTGCTGCCCCCCTTGATAGGAGCTACTGTAACATCATAAACAATATTATTTATGTCAATTGTAACGCTGTGGCTGATCAGTTTATATATTGTAGGTGTGTGTGTGTGTGTGTGTGTGCAAAATTATTCACATAATCTGAATTGGTCACTCACCTACTCATCACAATCCAATTGTCCAATTGAGGCACATGCAAAAAAAAAAGAGAGAGAGAGAGAGAGACAGACATTAAAGCAGAGATTAATCATCTGATAAAAAATTCATCAGTTACCAGCATTTCTTGGGTTAAAGTGGTTTCCACTGCTGCCATGTCTGACTTTTAGTTAAACATGTAGTTGCTTAAATAGAAAACTGGGTCTCGGAAAAATCTGCCTGGCAAAGTTTGGACTAATAACATGTAGATCTTTCTTTAGGAGAAACCCGAACTTCCCAAACTTTCCATATCAGGTTTAATTTGACCTTAACTCACACTCTCTCTCTCTCTCTCTCTCACACACACACACACACACACACACACACACACACACACACACACACACACACACACACACAATGCCTCTAGACCTTGTGTTGAAGTACAAGGTTGGACATCTTAAGATAAACTTAAGGATGAGTCAGATCAGACACACACAGACAATGAGGTTTCCCATCACACACACACACACACACACACACACACACACACACACACACACACACACACACACAGACCCCTGTTTAAATCACAGATAGAGACGAAATAAAGGATAGCCCGCAGACACAACAAAGACACAAACACACACACACACACACACACACACACACACACACACACACACACACACACACACACACACACACACACCTTAACCAAAGCCCCACTGTCTTTTTTATACATTAAGCCAAAATGCTCTTTTATAGTCACACCAAATCCTGCAAAATAATCTAATCAAATAAAAAGCTGTCACATCTGCAGCTCATTTTCAGAAAGCTTCTGTGCACATGTGTGTGTGGTGGAAAACATCTTTGATCCATATGGGCTTTCCACAAACTCTGTCTGGGCCCTGTGTGGCACAATGGTCTCAGTCAGACTGAGGGAGCATACACAACTGCAGCACACACCACTGTCTACTCGTGCTAATTATAGTTCAGAGCATGCATTGAATTAATAAGAAAAGTAGGCTGCAGAAAATGCACTGGCAGGCCAACTCAATGATAAAGTAAGCGATTAAACTGAGCATTTTACTGATATAACTCGACTTAGTTTACTCAAACGTTCTCCTTACTCACATTTTTAGTTCTGCATCTCAAAGCAGTCACACACTGGACACGCAGTGCAATGTGAGAGCACCAATGAACTCTCTATACAGGAGCTACGGATGAAATTTAAACTGACCCTGGAAGGCTGTGCCGTTAATGTGATTCGAACCTATGACCTCCTGTCTAGTGAAATGCAGGCAGTTGGACAGTTGTGCCACCCTAGAGCTGTGAGTCCTTGTACATATCTGCGTCCAAAAAGGAACAGAAAGGGCAATTTACTCAGAACTGCGGTTTATATAGTGACGTTTCACAGTCGAAGGGTGGCACTACAGTCTAACTGCCTAGTTAGCAAGCATTAGGACATGAGCTCCATTGTCAAAAGATGATTTTGAGGCTCAACTCAATATAAATTCATTCACCAAACTGGATGATAAATGATGCAGAAGTAAAAAAAAAAAAAAAAGAGTTATGAGACATTTTGACAAAAGTTCAGTTAACTCAAGTACTTGATTCACAGACAAAGGCTCGAATCAAGTACTTTCAATACATCCCTTTTTCAGTGTGATCCATTGTTTAAAAGAGAACAGACCACTTCTGTGTGTGTATGTGTGTGTGTGACCCCTGGAAGAGAGAGCAACACTGCCTATTAAATACAATTTTCCAGAGATTTCATGGATCTTCTGTTCAATAGAAAACCACACATCAGCCACTGAGAACAGAGAGTGTGTCGGCCTGTGCGTGTGTTTGCTCGTGTGCATGTGAACACTAAAGCATATCTCATTTTGTTCCAGACCATAAAACTCAACCCAAACATAACGAACCCTCGCGCCTCGGCTGTGTGAGACGTTCTCTTCCCTCAATCCGTCTCCATAAAACAATGCCATCTTTCCTTAGCGAACCAGTCCACAAATCTGGCCAACTCATCAGCCCACACAGCAACAGCCTGTTCATCGTGTGCTCAACACTGGAGCCCTCAGGCTGAACACAGGCTTAAAAGCGCTGTCTGTACGTGTTGTAGAGCTGTGCTAATTAGCCAAAAAATGGTGAAACATGCTGTTAGAAATTGTACCTGTCTAGCCAATTCATTACCAGTATTGTATACTGCTCCGGAGTGACTCGTTGTACTGGCAATGCTTTTCTATGGAGATTATAGAAGCTTTGTGTTTCCAGTTGAATGCCTGTGTCAGTAGGCAGTAGCCAAACTCACCAATTGAAGGGGTGTCTGGCTACTTGGACATGTATCTGGGGATATTATAATGTGCCATTTTGTGCAGTGTATTGTCTGTATATATATATACATATATATATATATATATATATATATATATATATATATATATATATATATATATATATATATAGACAAAACACTGCACAAAATGGCACTATATGGCCATTATAATATAATATATATGTTTAATGTATACCTTACTCTTGTAACCTGAGATACATTGTGAGAAAATCTAATAATAATTATCCTGTAAACTTTATATATTTAACTAAAGAGTCTAAAGCTTTTTTCTATATCATATTTATCTATATCAATTTTTTTTCTGTCTGACCGTCTCTATTCTTCTCTCTTCTCAGTAGACTCTATAAAGACCTGTCATTCCAATTCATGTATTCATATACAACACACAAAGATGACAATCCACCTTAAAATAGAACTGCAGTTACACTTAAGGTGGAAAGGAAAATTCTAGTAAGAAGAAAAACTACTTACACTCCGTTTACTGGGGGAAACAGGTTAGATCAGCTAGTGGAATTAAGCAGATAGCTGCATCAGGGCAGGCATTCTCCTTATGGAGGTAGGTGACATAAACATATTGCTAACTCTGACTGGTTCTATGGCTGATCTGACATCACACAGGCCAAATTTAGTCCTGCCCAACTTACATCCAACAAGTCAAATCTATGGAAAAAAATAGTCTGAAAAATCTCTCCACAGCAAAGACCAACATATTTTTTCATACTAAATTTATCACAAAAACTGTGGATGATAATTAGTAGAGAATCATTAAAATGATTAGACAGGAGCTATGATGAACCGTATACTGAAAAGAGTTTTAGGGAACCAAAAGTGTTTCTTTTTATGACATTGCTCCAAAGAACCATTTCTGGCATCTTCATTTTGGAGAGTGCATGCATGGAACTCCGCCTCTCTCAGTCCAACTTCAGTGTTTTGTTATTTGTCAGTCAGTCTGTCTAACTACGTCTCTGCCAGCTCATTCCATCTGTCTCATTCTCGGTCATTCCTTTCAGTAGTTTGGTCCCATCACCCTCTTCAGTTCCTCACTGCTCTTCCCCCAGCCAGCCGTGCCTACTCCACACTGCCTCTCCCTCTTCACTCTGTCCCTCTTTTAACACATTCCTTGAAATCCTGACAGGCACCATTATCCCACAGTCTCTCTCTCCCTCTCTCTCTCCCAGCAGGAAGCAGCCTCTTCACTCTGGAATCTCATCCCTGTCCTTCATCAAGTTATTCACCATCCTATACAAAAAGCTTTGGAATACAGGCCGGGATCGGCAGGGAACGGGCTGTTAGTTCCGGCTGGTACAAACGTGAAGTCAGAGATGTGTTGTTTTTTTTTTCCAAGAAAACTTTTGTCTTCTTGGCCTGGTGATTGGAGGTTTGAGGACATACTCAGCCAGTCCTTTAGTGAACCTCTTTCAGGGCAATTTAGCGTCTTTGATGACAGAAGTGGCGCGGCCAGGGAGCATGCTGAGAGGGAGAGCAGAGAGTGTCACTCGAGAGTGAGAAAAGAGATGAGCAGGCCAAGCGGAAGAGTGAGAAAGAGAAAATGGGAGTATTTTGATGCTCACGTAGCAAAATCAGTATAGGTTACAGTTTAAGGTTACAGTTGAATTTTATATGCTTTACAGAGAAAAAGAAAGGACTGTGATATGCTTTACCTCCGCACTAAACACCATTCCCTGTTCTCTGGTATGAAATATGATTCTTAGTTGCCATATACACACAAGTCTGAAACTCTATATTCGTGTGTTGAATGAAATACGATTCTGTGTTGCCATATAATCAAAATGAGTCAGAGGTGTAAAAACGTATTGATCTGAAGGTGGAGATTCAACTGTTTTAAATCTGGCAGTTGTTCTTTACATTGTGTCAAAATGTCATCATGAATGGACCAGTAGAAATTACTAGAAAATGCCCCAAAATTACTTTTCCATAGACTTCAGCTGAAACTTTCTTCTCTTGAAAAGTTGCCATTTTGAAGATATGAAGTTTCAGCGCATCTATGTATTAGGGGTGGTGGTAATTAGATTCTTAGATGCACCCCGAAGCGGATGTGAATGTCAAAAAATGATTTTGGAAATGTTAATTAATAATGCAATGTTGACGGAACGCAAAACTCAGCAGATCTCAGAAGTGTGGCATGCACATAACAGACACATAAGATGGATGAAGCAGAAATACACTGCATTAAAAGCTAGCTTATGGAAGCCCTTTGGCTTTGGATGACAGCAACACAGCAATCCGGTCGTTTTTTGTAGCGGCCAAGCAATGGACCATCGAGCAAGCAATGTCAAAGCTTCCATACCACTCGGAAAGGGTGGATCGAATTACAAACTCTATCGCAATGTTTATTGCCAAGGATTTGCATGCTTGCATCACAGCAATTCCAAAACTATACATCAAGACCAAAACAAAGTCATGGAACGACTGAAGAAAACTAGCAGGATTGCTGTTACATGTAATGCTAAGATGCTAAGTAATGCTTTTCCACCAATGAGTGGCAGCTAGCATCTCATGTACGCCATACAAGAGCAGTCAACACAGGTGTAGATATGGCTGAGCTGTTAAAGACTATAGCACTGAGCACTGAGAAAGATTTAGTGTTAGTTACTAATAATGCTCCAACATGACTGTTGCTGTTGAACTGGATAAATTCCTACATTTGAAATGCTATGCCCACATGTCAGCGAGTGCTCAAGAGTCAAACAGTGAATTTTCTAAATAGTTCAGAATCATAATAACTGAATCAAACTGAACAGTGAAACTTTAGATCCTACAATGCAGTGAATCGTTTCCTAAAGAGTCGCAACTGAATCAAATCTTCCATGTGACCTGCATGGAGAAGAAGTGGTAAAAGGATGAAGCCTTTTAACCGATCTTCTGACCTACTCTCCCACCGCTGTATCACCCGAGAAGAGGGCAGTCTGTAGAGATGGATGGTGGAGGGTTTTAACACTTCTGCTGTTGTTTGATGGTTTGACATAAGACCAGCCCTGCAGGTGGGTAACACAGGAGTATGACCTACTTATGCTAACAGAGGATGTGAGTCAACTAAACCAAGATGTGCACAATATCAAACAGTTTATTCCTGTTAATCTAAATATCATCTCGCTTCTTATCCTGACCTCACCAGTAACGAACCCCCCGCATCTTGTTATTTTGCATGAGGAACATGGGAGGAGCAAAGCCAGCCTTTGTCTGTGAAGGAGGGAGTTTAGGAACAAATGTAAATCAGCCACCTGTGAAAAATGTAAACTCCCTGAACTCATTAATATATATGTACTGTTTAAACAAACAAAACCTTGTATCTCCAACATAGTAACTTTACAGGACGAAAAAAATAATTATAGTTATTAATGATAATATAGCAATACATAACTTGTCACTGTCATTAAAAAAAGATATAATCTCCACTTTGCCATGTTCCACTTTTGACATAATTTATCATCTGGCAGTTTTTTTTTACATTGTGTCAAAATTTCAATATAAAAGGACCAATAGAAATGCTCCAAAATGACTTGGAATATTATTTATTTTACATTGACTTCCATAAAAAGCTTTTCTGTAAGGTTGCCAGTATGGAGACACAAGGTTTCTGTGTGCCAGTGATCTAAACACTGGGTAAATGTTTCTGTGATGCAGAAATAAAGCCATATTTGCAGGTTTAGCTGATAGTAGTGTTCTACGCAGTGCATGTTTAAAAGAGACTGCTGAGATGGGTAACAGGAGGACAGTCACACCTCAAGAGAGGCATCTGAAATAAACTGTCAAGCATCAGTCACGCTCTACACACACACACTTCACATAAAAAAATAAAATAGCTGTATACTCTTAACTCACAATCAGCCTGAGAGAAAGAGAGAGAGGGAGACAGAGACAGACTGAGAGGCACACAGCTACATTACAATACATGGCATTTCAACTAAACAGGTTCAGTGACTGCTCCAGAAAGACAACACTTGTCTTTTATAAGTAAACTCTTCCTCAGTGTTTGAAAAGCATGAGGGTTGGGTTAACCTTTGCTATCAGAACCCACTAAAACAATAAAAGTGAACCTTATGACCATGGGCTGATTATGACACATCACATGAGATGCAGGTGTGCTATCACAGGCCTTCCCAAATGAAAACATGCCCCCTGAGGGGTACGAAAACACAGGACTCTTTGTGCAAATGGGCGCACAGAAACAGAGAGACTTTGTTTTAATGCCTTGTCGGGACATGAGTTTATTCGTATTTTCCATGTCGAGAATTTTATCTGCATGTAAGTGTTTATATTGTTGCTGTCTGGCAGAAACCTTGTATCGCCATTTTATGCAGCTTTACAGGAGAAGAAGAATTAACCTTCTTAACCTTTTTTTTTTTTTTTTTTTTTAAGTAATTTGTTTAACAACATTTTCTCTTTGCCTTTGACTTTGGTATTGCCAATTAAACCACCTATTCATAACTCCCCCTAGCACTAGCAATTAATCACAACACTAGGAGGGTAAGGCCTTAATACATGGCCAAATTTGCTCCCTCAGACTCTGGTCACTAATAACCATTAGACCACTGTAACCCTCTTAACTTTCAATGGAATCAATGAAAAATGAATAAATGAATCAATGAAAATAATTCCAAGTTTTGGAGCGTTTCTATTGGTCCGTTGATCATAACATTCTGAAACAATGTAAAGAGCACCATATTCAAAATGGGGATTCAAGATTTTGCGTGACAAAACCTGTACATATACATAGAGAGAATTCTAAACCTAATATGAACCTCAGTCACATCACAAACAATTTCAGTTCAAAAGGACTTTTCTTGTGTGCACTTATTTTTCTTGCCAGAAAATATATGACAACAAACACACACACACACACACACACACGCCTAGACTACAGACTCAACTACATCTGTGTCATCAGCTGCTGCCTTAAGACTTATTAGTCTTGTCAGTGCCTCAGTCCCTCTTTCTTCCTCTCAGCCTCTCATGCTCCATCTGGTATACACACACAAACACACACAGCCTTCCTCAAACTCAATCTTACAGAGTTTGGTCCCCATTCCTCACACTCAAAATATGCGCTCTATCCAGACGCAGTAAACCAGACGCTGAACAAATGATAAGGATAGACAATGGCAGAACAGAGACAGAGTGAGTAAGTGAGAGAGAGAGAGAGAGAGAGAGAGAGAGAGAGAGACATTAAAGCAATGCCATTGGCCAGTGTGTAATCATCAATCGCTACCTACTGCGTGTCAAAGAAAAAGGATCAGCTTATACTCCACTCATGTAACATCATACAAATGAGGTCACAGCGAAATTAGATTTACACTACAGGGTAAATGATGTCACACACACCCATATACACCCATACACACCCTTTACAGTCTGGCAAGCATTTTTGTGGATTGTTGAGTTACACTCTTCAAAATAAAGGTGCTTCAGAGGGTTCTTCTTAAAATTGTTCTTCAGAAAAGTCCTCAGAATCTGCAGAATTGCTCACAGCTCTGCCCTTATAATGATGGATTCCATTGTCTTCGTAAACTATCCCAAATAGGAAAACACAGGGGAATGTCAGAATCTGTGTAAAGTCTTAGGAATGGTTATAATAAGGCTGATTGTTTGTAATGGAGATATGTGAGTGTGAAGAACATTTATCTGAAGTGAAGGTTCTTCAGACCTTTATAAATAACCCCGATGAATCCAAAAAATGGTTCTTCTACATCACTAACAAAATTAAATAATCACTTGTGTTGGGGTGTCAAAATGCACCAATGCATTGATGAATCAATCTGAAAATGGCAATCAAATCTGGGATGTCAACTAGAACTGATTATAATAATATTCAATACAGAGTATTAGGGGCTGTGTTCAATAACATGGCCCTTGTTGATCTGGAAAATAATACAGTCATGGCTTTATCAATACTTCTGAATCTCCTCATGTATTTACGAATCAAACAGATACTGACTTTTACAGACTGACTGACAGAACTAACTGAAATGTATCCAATCGAATCAAATCTTCAGATATGAGATTTCCTGAGGCACTGAATCATGTCCTAAAGAATCATAATTGAACTGAATCGCTGTCTTCCTCTGCCAGCTATTTTTAGAGTGTTTAAGAGCAGATTAGTGTCTGCATTGAATTACTTAGTCAGTTAAAATGACTCTGCATGAGGCTGTGCATTGTAAATGTGTCACCTACATGTTCCGATCCTTCAGACGGCCACAGATGCTCTTTGTCTTGTTCTCAGATGAAGAGCTGATGGCCAGTTATGGTCATCCTCCTCTGAACAAAACCTCTTTCACACATTAACGTCTGACACTCAGACGCAGGCCCTGAATGAGGCCGGCGTTGTGTCTGAGACTGTCTCGCACATAAAGACACACTGTGACTGTTCAGTTCTCGCAGCGCTCATCAAAGCAGTCAGAAACGGAGTGCAAGAGCATGACAGACGGGAGAAGAGAAAGAGGAAATGAAAGAATAGAGAGGTAGAAAATAAAGGCAGAGAGATGTTATAAGAGTGGGAGTGAGCGAAAGAGAAAGAAATAAAAAAACTGAATCAAAAGAGGAAGAGAAAGAGCGGTAAAGAAAAAGAAAGAGAGAGAGAGAGAGAGAGAGAGAGAGAGAGAGAGAGAAATACAGACGCTGCACACAAGTTTCCACATCATTTAGATTTAAATATTTCAGAAAGTGATCTCTCACACTTTTTCCTCTTAATGTCTCTCTTCCGTCTCCTTCACTCCTTTTTTAAGTGGGGAAAAGAGAGAGAGAAATGTGAGGTAGAATAAAAGAGGAAGAGGAGGGTCAAAAAGGAGAGGGAGAGAAAGAAAGAAGAGCGAGAGAGACAAGAGAGAAGTGAAGAAGAGGAGGGAAAAGGAGTGAAGGAGACGGAAGAGAGACATTAAGAGGAAAAAGTGTGAGAGATCACTTTCTGAAATATTTAAATCTAAATGATGTGGAAACTTGTGTGCAGCGTCTGTATTTCTCTCTCTCTCTCTCTCTCTCTCTCTCTCTCTCTCTCTCTCTCTCTCTCTCTCTCTCTCTCAGGCCAGATGGGGATGAGTCTGGAGCTGAAAGCACACACAGCAGAGGCCAGGATGCAGACTGGAGGAAGGGCAGCTGCATGGTGCAGGAGACACAGGGATAATAACAGAAAACAGAGGAAAAGACAGATGACTGCGAGGATAAGTATTATTGATGTCAGAGAATATAAACGAGTGTTTAGTTTACCAACAGCCAATATGTTAATTCCTATAGCCTGCAGGAAGTGTTCTTTTGGGCTGTATTGTTCTTTTGGGCTGTATTGGTATTGTGGTGTATGGTTTAAAACACTGCTCCAAAAAAAGCCTTTGCTGTCTGATGGTGGTGTACAAAAGGTGAATGAAACATCGGAATGTTTCTAGGATCAGTTGTACTGGATATTACTCATATGTGAACAGAGAAGGCAGTTTTCTGGAGAACGCACAGTGGGCCATGCTGTGCCTCCTGCACATGCTATGCAGGCTCTGTCCCTTGCCTAAACCACATGGAACATGTCCTGTAGTGAGAACGGGTTTGACACCCAGCTGAATCTCCAGCTGTACACTACATGCGCAAAAGGGCACCTCCGGATAACGTCCGGCCTTGATTCTGCTGACATGTGAAAATGGCTAGAGTGAGAATATGAGACACAATGACTCTGCTTTTCATTAACCTCACCTTGCCCTCTCTGATTGGTGGAGCTTCCTTGTCAATAGAGAGGTGATTCACAACAATGAAAATTAGCCATGACTAACACTGATGGACAGACAACGACAAAGCACTAGAAAATACATCCACACACACACTCTAACACACACACACACACACACTCACAGGCCACATCTCCCTGCAGCACTGGTGACCCATCATTAAGCAAGGGATGTCAGACGGAGACATGTGCTCTAGGCCGGCCAGCTGGACAATGGCCAGGGACATGTCTGTCCACACACACACACACACACACACACACACACACACACACACACACACACAGAGATCAGTTCTCCCATATAAGGAACACTGTGAAACAAGGAGACAGAAATGGATCATAAACACACTACAGAAGGGGTGGAGCCTATAGGTATGTATTTGTATGTCTACTGTCTGTCCACTGACGCAGGTATTACAAACAGGCAGCCTGTCACTGTATAGACTGGGTGTGTCCTACTGCAGAAACAAGACACTATGCAAATAATGCGGAAACCCTTTGTATGTATGATAACGTAGTGCGTGTGTGTGTGTGTGTGTGTGTGTGTGTGTGTGTGTGTGTGTGTATGTTTAAGGTTCAGGTGAGTTTAAGGTTCAGGTGTTGGGTAAGACCACACTCTTTCTTGCTGTCTACCACTTCGTACACCTCAGGCGTGCACACACTTTGGTTAAACAGACTCTAGAGACTTTAGATGAAAGCTAATGGAGTTTGTGCGGCAGGATGAAAGAGAGATAAATGTGAAATGACATTTTAGTCTTTCTACTTCTTCTTCACGTTCACTTCCATATTCTTCTCACCAGCTGCGCTTCACACTGACTGAACATTCCAGTTTCCTATAGAGAGAGTTACCTTTGCTTTGGAGATACATGGTTTTGTTATGACAGCCACAGCATGAAATAGCAGAGGAACACGATAATGACACTATTCATGCACTACGTGCACAACAAAAAGGCGTGCCATAGGAAGAATACCCAAAACAGGGTGCTTCAATGGGCCTAAAATACTCATTGCCTTCCTCTCCCTGATTCAGTAGTGAATGCAGGTGAGGTGTGGAGCGGTCATTGGAGCTCTTATAGTTGTGAATGTCTAAAACTGCACACCTTTAAGAGAGATTAACACTGAACTAAGTCATAAAAAGTCATGCATTGAATTCATTTGATTGAAAATATTCACTGCTGCTAAAAATAAACAGCCGGTTTCTTTCTCCCTCACCCATTATCTAGCGTTCATTGTTTGGTCCATCCTGTCCTGTGCCTAATCCCTGTACAGTTTATTAGTGATCACACATTTCAAAGCAATATTAACACCATCCCAACTCCAGAATGTTTAATCTATTCGATGTAAGGTTTCTTCGTAGCAACCGATTGTTTTGGACAGTTTTTTCCCATGGAAATAAATGGTGGAATCTTGTAGGTTTAAATTCGTGCTCCCCTCGTGTCTTCATGAAACCACACTACTGGTGACACCCTTGCAACCACGTCATTATCATAGAATTCACCTGTGACACCATATAATACAGCAACCACCTAGCAATAGCCTAGAAACTGTCAGACATGGCATACCAACTAGTCAGCTGCACCCTACCAACCATTTAACATGCAGCTAGCAACATGCCATCAACAACCTGGGGCAGCATCTAGACTACTCAGCAACAGCATGGCAGCCACATGGAACAGCATATCTACTGCCCAGCAACTGAATAGCAACCACTCGGAACGTCATAGCACCTGAAACACCAATGCAACCACATAGGAACCCCCTGGGATACCATATAAACTGTTTAGCAACACCATAGCAACCACACAAAAAAGCACAGCGAACATCTAGCAATTCCATGGTAACCACCAGGAGTACCATAGCAAGGGCAAAGACAACCACTTGGAACAGCACAGAAACTGCCTAGCAACCATCTATCAACACCATAGCATCCACCTAGCAGTTGTGTATCCTGTAAAATGCCTTTCTAGTTTTATTTTGTAATGTGTTGTGAAGAAATTACAAACTTGACTTTGACTTACATATAAAAGTCATGTTAGATGGACTGTTATATGTATCATGATATGTTTACATTATATAACATCACACATTTGACTCCAAATAAACCGAATATCTCTGAATATCTGTTTGGTGTATTTACTATAACTACAATGCAAAACATGCACAACTCAAACAGTGAGGATTGCCGACCAGACCGCAGCTGTTTAAGGATTCATCAAAGCTTCAAAATTAAATAGGGAAAACTTACTCAGCCCACTCTCTAAATTCAATTACTCCAACCTTTGTTGAGGCTCTCACTGTGGTCTCAGTTGATTAGGTCTCCATCTGTTAACAGGCCTTTTGTTGACTTCAGCCAATATGGATTTACTACTATATTAAAAGCCATTTTTTATTACACAGCTTAAAATTAGGCAAGAGGTCCTTTGATATATTTCACTCAATTAATTGTGTTGACTTCAAACTTTGCCTTGGATACTCTGGCCTGATCAACACAGCAGTATAAAAAAATAAACCACTGCTAACGTTAATACACTGCATGACCAGTGGACCACTTTTCCATGTATGTATGGCCATATGGCTATATGCATATTCCCAGACAGGTTGGTGCCATTTGATATCGGAAGCTCAGGTGGTAAGTGGCTAACACTGAGGAGATAACGGAGTACAAATGAACAAAATAGTTAACTATATAGTTACTGTATAGTTTAACTAACCCAACTAATCCTAAATCTAACCTCAGCCTCAGAACCCCAGAACCTAAACCTAAGGCGGCCTGATGCTCTCAGTGTGAGATTTCTGCGGAAGCACAGGATGCGACAAGCATATCAAACATCATTTATTAGCATTAATTGTAATCAAATGAGTGACTCATTGATGGCTGAACCTCTAGAGCTATGAAGCTGCAATTGGTTTCGACAAGGCCAGTAAGCTATATTCTATTTAGCCCTGAGTAAGTGAGGAGAGACAGAGGGAGAAAGAAAGAGAGAGGAATGAATAATTGAAACAAAGAGATGGCCCATTTCCAGATGGCTGTGTACTTCTTGCTGAGTCACGTTCACGGGCAGACGATGATGAAGGTGGTGATGATGGTCGAAGTGAGAGGCAGCTAAGCAAGCCTCTTCAGGGTTCAAACAGGGAAGTTATTTTGAGAAAAGGCCTTTAAATTTTAAACAAAATCTCTAAAAAAGTGATGAGCTGACTTAATTCAAATGAGTCCATCATTTATTAATGTATAAAACACATCACATCAACACAGGTTTGTGGGTTTTTTACTTTTATAGTAGCTGTATTGTGGAATTGTGTATATTTTCTCAGTGTGGAAATCATGTACTTGTTCTGAGTCTAGTTCAAAGTCTAACACATGATTTTATTCAGTTGAACCAAACAGTAATCTGGAAAGAACGATTTTTAAAACCTTTGGTGACTCAAACCTGATATTTCATCATACACATATTTGCTGTAGAGGTCAGGACTCCATTGTAAAAAGACTCAGGGCAGCTTTAGCTTTGCCATTTGGCAAAGGGACATCACGCTCTGTCACCTGGTGTGAAATTACCAGCTAACGCCTCGAGAAATTTGGAGACATGTCAAAAAATGGCTGGATGGCAAGCATAACAAAACAGTCAGCCGTGCTGGCAGGAGTGTCCTATTCTTGTTTGCAAAACTAGCAATGCTGTGGCTATGGCTGTCAAGACCACCTTTGTTGAGTCTGAGACAAATCCAAAACTACGACTAGCGGAGCTGAGACCAGGCTGCAAACTGCTTCCAGTCTAAATGGCTTGATCTTGTCAGCTTGTTTGGTGGAGTCATTTAAAACTAAGCTATACACCACCAGCACACAATGCTGGTATGCTGGTATGTTGGATACTAGCAAAACCAAGATATGCTGTGTTTTGGACACTGGTGTGCTGGTCACCATAGTTGTGGGATTTATGCTAGTCTAAGCACTAAAAAAAACAGAATGAACATTTGCAACATTTATTACACTTCTACAGTTATCACGTTCATTCTGCTGTGCAATTTAAGATGCAACAGGCTCTCTGTATTCAGGTTGTTTCCATGGCTGCTCAGAGCTGAATTTGAGTGTATTTTTCTTGTGTTAAAAGACCTAAAATAATTTTTTCTACAAATGAATCATGCATTTGAACGTGAGTATATGCAAATTTTAAAGATTTCTTAGTGGGTCTATGGCATATACCCTTGAATCTTGTAGACTACACTACTGGACAGCTAGTAGTAGCTGCGATAATAACAGGCCGGGCACAGGCCGCAGGGGTGGCAGTGTAGTAAACAGAAATCTGAGAACCGCTATGAATGTAGGAGAGTTAGAGAAAGAGAATAAGAGAAGAGGGTATTTTCTGGAATCCTTCCCATCGATCAATAAAGCTTTCCTTCAACTTAATCCTCTGCGTCACATGACCTACTGGTGTAGTTCAGTTTCAGAGCCAAATGTTTGTAGAAGAAAGATGTGGGTGGACGTGTTGGGGAGAGAGAGAGAGAGAGAGAGAGAGAGAGAGAGAGAGAGAGAGAGAGAGAGAGAGAGAGAGAGAGAGAGAGAGAGTGAGAGAGAAGAAGAAGAAGGGAAAGAGAGAAGAAAGAATGGCGAGGAGTGAAGGACTTTCAGCGTCTTGAGATACGACTTCTACAAGAAACTAGCTTTGCTCTAGTCTTTGTGTGTAGTTCGGCAGAGCTTACGCACACCTCTCTTTTACTTCAGACAAAATTAGTAGGCAGCCTATACACAGTGGTAGACAGGCTGGTAACTTTAATGAGCTCACAACTCCTTTAGAAAGGGCAGATGAGATGCTGAGGTCAACATTTGTGAGGTCAAGAGAGATGGAGAAGAGAATGTACCCAGAGGCCAGAATCGTCTCAGCGGACTATGCTACCCACACAACACCTCACACTCCTACGCACACACAAGGCCTGACATTCTTTCTAGTGGACTAGTAACTCTTAGATGGTGAGGTGCAATGTGCACACATGATGGCTGTCAGTTATACTTGATTTAAAGGAAAATAGTATCTACTAAATAAATCAGTGATGGTTAATATTAAAATAGTTTGCAAAATGTTGGTAAATATGTGCCCAACAAATGAGCCAAGACCATGACACGAATAACATTGATTATCCAAAAGCAACAACGCATGTCAAGGTCAGAAATGTATGTATGTTAGACTACTAGAAACTAAACAGTCTGCTAATGATCGTTACGAAAGAAATACCTCACAACACACAGTGCATCACACCCTCTTGAGTACCTGCAGACAAGTCAAGAGTGCCCATGCTAACCCCTGTCCACCGCCAAAAGTGCCAACAATGGGAACACAAGTATCCGGGCCTGACCTTGGAGCAATGGTACAAGATCACCTGGTCTGATGAGTCCTGATTTGTTTACTAACTTAGTTGGCCGAGTACATCTGGGCCGTTTCACCTTGTCAGATCTGCAGAGGACTCACCTCGTAACTGACTGGATATAAAGTCTTGCAGTGTCTGGTGTTAGATACCACAGGGCACATTCATAGGTCTCGTAGAGTGAGCCGTTTTGGTGGAAGATGACCATAAACATATAAGGCAGGTGGTCTTAATGTTGGTCAAACAAGGTGGTCTTACAGTATATGATTGAGTGTGACAGCCCCACACATACACAAATGCACACAAACACATCTATGATCATTTACATATCCGTGGTCACTCACGTCCACACAGCTTCATTTTCATGACAAGAGCCATTTCCCACACACTGACACACTAACGCTGACTGGGCTGAACTCTGCAGATGGACATGTAGATGGACAGACCTGACTGATTCCCACAAGAACACACATGCACACACACACATGCACATATACCCTCTAGCCTGCCCCAGGCCTATAACCAACTTTTCCAATAACTGTCCACTTATTTGACCTTTTAGTAGGCAAAAACCATTAGCTCACAGTACAGAGCCGAAAGCAACTCCTATCCCCACACTAAAGGAGCACTCACTAATGGAGCTACTTTACATTCAAAACAATAGGTTCCATTTAGCTAAAAGCAACCCTTAATACATTACCATATACTATCCTATATACACACACAGAGGTCTGTCAATGCACTTTACTTAAAGACCATCCGCTCTGTATAGGAGCCTCCGCTCGTTGTGGCTTACTGACCTTTACTTGCATTGTATGACCATTTCAAGGCAAATGGAGCAACAAGGAGAAGGCAAAAGAAGAATTTCTGAAGCAAATCCACGTTCTCTTAAAGTCTGCAGAGAATATCTGCTCCCACTACAAAGTCACAGCTTTGGAGAGATAAGATCTTTTCATGACAGAGAGATGTTATGCAAATCAGCAAAAAGCTTAGTCAGTTACGCTGGCACTTTGAGCTGGCAAAACAGGTCACAGGGTCACACCAGGTTTCCCACGGTGCCCTGACCCCCGTAACATCATCAACACACCATGCGGCTGGATGGGAAGCGTGGAGGCGGGGTCTTTTCCTTCCTGGACGGTTCTCCAACACAATGGACGAACTTCCTAAACACAGCGTAGCAAACTACACTGTTATCAGAGCCGTCGAAGGAGAAGGCGGACAGGAAATCTACTGCTGAGATTAGAGCAACCAAGATGCAGAATGCCTACACACAAGTGCTAAACACACTCAAGTTTGGTTTTATATATTGCCAGGACATGGACTACCGTTGAAGGTTTGAATCACTTTGAAGTGAGAGATTTTAACAAATATTTAATTCCAAACCATTTTGGAGAATTTCTATTGGTCCATTCATTAGTAAATCTGTACACAATACTTGGAAGAGCTTCACACAGAGATGCCTTATACAGATATCTATGTTTATGTTATATATATATATATATATATATATATATATATATATATATATATATATATAAACATAAACTATTATACTGCCATATAGTCTTGCTTCATGAAAATGAAAGCATGTGAACCTGTTAGCGTGACTACAAAACGAAAGCCAAAAATATATACACACATCGTGATCAGCCATAACATTATCACCACTGACAGGTGAAGTTAAAACACTGATAATCTTAATCAACTGTGGCATCTATCATAGGGGTGGGGTGTTTTAGGCAGCAAGTGGACACTCCATGCTTGAAGTTGATGTGTTGTTTAAAGCAGGCAAAATGGGAAAGCATGAGGATCTGAGACACTTCAACAAGAACCAAACTGAAATGGCCAGGCGACTGGGTGAGAACACCTCCAAAACCTTTGGAGTTTAGTTTGGTTTGGTTTTACTAGTGTGCAGTGGTCACTACTTACCAGAACCACCGGTTGTCCTTGCTTGGAGTTTCCTGATGCTCATAGAGGCCCCACCTCACAACTTACAGGACTTAAAAGACCTGCTGCTAAACATATATACTGTGTATATACAGCCCCATATCCTCGACCACCCTTACACTCATTACATTTCAACTGATTTGATGGAGATTGAGACTGACTTCATGAAAATGAAAGCGTGTGCACCTGTTGGCGTGCTGACCAGGTATTAATTCAGAAAAAGACACAAGTGTATACACACACGTCATCCCTGTAATACAACAGGAGAAACAGGTCCATCTGCTTGTAGCCCAATGAGCTCAATCTGCTTTTGAGCCTGCATGCACAAAACATTGCCTAAAGGATCGGTAACCTCCGATCCCCATCTACTTTACACAAACATAAACCTGAGGGACCAGTTCTACCTCTAGATCACACATGCATAATGAATGTGTGAGTGTCCACAGACTGTTTGCAGTCGAGCACGCCAGTATCAGTGTCTTAAGCATTCTCAGCTCTTTAGACAATAACCCTCTTGGCAAGGGGGCCGAGCACTAGCAGCTTCACCCATCTGCAAGCCTGACTGAGGGTTTGTGTGTGGGTCACCATGCGTGTGTGTGTGTGTGTTACATAAGCAGAGTGATGCAAGCCCACCATGAGCCTTCATATGAGCAAGAGAGAAAAAATGAGAGCAAAAGAAAAACTGCACAGGGGACAAGAATTGAGGAATTAGAGAACACAGGCTTACTCATTAGTGTACACAAGGAAATGTTGGAAGGTTGGATGACCCACATCCACTCATTCACACTCCAATAACACCAGCAAAGTTAAGATAAGCAATCTGTTGACTGCATCCTACAAGTCAAACCAGCACGCCTCACTTAGAAATACGAGATTGCAGAAGATTATTGTACAGATGGACACAACAGCTCAGCATAGTCACACAGGAACAGCTTAGTAAAGTGCTTTAACCCTTTAACTCCCTTTTTATCCTTCAACTCCCAGGCTAATTACATCTCAAAGCTTTACGGACAGTTTGGACCTACTGCCAAGTTCGGACTATTTAAGGAGTAAAACTACAACTATATTTTAGGTAGTAATCTTGAAAATGATTACGTAAAATGAAATATTAAGCCACTAATGACACTAAAATGTGAATACGGAATACCATCCCATTATATAAATGTATATAAATACCCACATTTGTACTGTATTTCTGCTTTCAGTATTTCAGTACTACTAGTACTAGTATTGCTGCTAGTTTGCTAGTAAGGTCCACACCCTGGAGGATGAAATGAGTAGGCAAATTTACCAGACATCTGGGCTGGAGCTCAAGGCGGTCCACCTCGAACCCGCCCTAAACTCTAGCCTAAATGTCTTCTAAATTCGCCTACTCATTTCTTAGCTTGTAGTAAGCCATGCATAACTGAAGTGATCTGTATTAAATATAGTGTGTTATGTTTGTTGTATTATTTATTATTATTTACACACTATTATTATTATTATTGTTTGGTCAACGTACCAGTTGAAATGAAATGTTCTGATTTATTGACGTTTTATTTTAGAGTATGTTTTTTTTTTTTTTGCTTGGACATATTCCAATAATACCACCACTGTTATCGTAAAAGGCAATTTTCACACCGTCCCATCCCTGCATGTCACACTCACACGCTGAAACCCTCCTCCCCTCCCTGCCACTCATACAATGACTTTCCCCATGGTCACTGCATTGCCATTCCAGACCAGTCCATCAACTGGGCAGTGGGCGGGTGGGAGGGTGCTTATGTCTGATTAGATTCAATTATACAGGCTAGACAGGGAGCTAAGCTCACCCCCACACTTTGCTCACAGTGGACTGCTCCAAGCACCAGGGGCAGCAGGGTTACTGATGGCCCACTGTAAATGTCTCTGTGTTTCACTCTCTCATGTATGTGTGGAGGAGCAAACACACTCAGATGATTCTTCTTCTTATCTCTGATTCTGTTCTTCATTGGAAATGACAGCATTTGGTCATCAGAGCTCTTTTCGTAATCTGGAGTAATGTTTTTTTTTTCCTCAAAAATGCTAAAAGGTTTTAGGAGGGATACTTTTGCTTCTGTTAAGCATTTTTCAATATGTGGTCCTCTACTGAACACGTTTGTAATGTAGATGTTTAAAGAACCCCCATATAATGTAATAGTTCCATACAAACAACAACCTAGGGCAGATATACCTAAAAGCACAGGTTCTGCCAATGAGCTATGCATTAACCTGGTCTATGAACCTAAAGGCATTTGTTATGATCCATTTACAGTGTATTTTATATCCAAAAGCATTTAGAGACCCCTTTTAGTTGGTCAATTTAGCTACTTTAAGGTGCACTATTGCTGACACAGCTCTATATAATCTCCACAAAAAAAAACAATGGACAAGCACATGAGCCTAAGGTGCCTAAGGTGCCTAATGCAAAATGCAGGCTAGAGGGGTAAAAATACCCCTCAACATGTGGGAGCATTGTGCAGAAACTAGGTGGTGATCTTGAAAATGTGCAGCACTATACAGCACTATACAGAGTTTACAGCCTTTGTGAAGTGATTGTTAACCTTAGTCTGCATTGTAAACACGTATTGTGACCACACCATACCAGTTCACGAGTTTCATGCACATTACACCAATTCCAGTCATTTTACTTGAATTCAATGTTTTAGCTCTGTCCATATCTGTCTTCCTTGTTTTTATACTGCTTGACCGTCTTCAGGAACAACAGCAGTTCCCAAATCTCTAATCTCTTCTTAACCCCAAAAGCTCTGCGGTTCTAACCTCCCTAACCGCCCCCCCTAAAAACCAAGCCACTTCACCCCTATCCTGCACCTCGACCTTAGTTGCCATTTGAATCCTCTGAAACTCTGAATCCCATCAGCCCCCCTCACACCCAAACATGCTTAACCACTGGGAGGTCATACGTCTGTTGGGAAAATAAAGCAGTAGGATCTGGCTTTACATGCCAGGATTAGGAAGCACAGAAACACCTCTTAGTAGCTAAACTGACACTCAGTAACTTAACATGCTATTATGAACTTTGTTTGTTAATAATGTACAACTGTGTTATTTAATTTCCTAAAATATTAATACTAATAATACTTTTGCTCTATACTGTAGATGTGGACATCACAGGGATGAGAGAAAGAAGGAAAAAAAGAAAGAAGAGCAGTGTGAAACTGAGTGTGAGTCTTTTCAAGCTTTATGACTGTGTGTGTGTGTGTGTGTGTGTGTGTGTGTGTGTGCAGGCCACTTTACCCCTAATACAGGCTAGCGCCTCTGTACACAGCAAGATTAATGACACTGAGCTCATAGCTGGCACTGTGTGTGTGTGTGTTTACGTGTGTGCGTCATTCAGCGTATGCAGTACTGGTACCAGCAATGGTAACTAACAGTATTAAAACAGTAAAACTTTCATTATGATCAGTTATTGTTATTAACTATACTATTATCAGATTTATTTTCTTCTTTTTTTTCCTGCTGATTGTTTGCCAGCCAAATTGTCCTGCAGTTTTTGAGATATTTACATTCTAACATTCTACCTCAGGCTGTTTAGTCTGATCGGGTGATTCAGCCTTGTTTACAGCTCGATTTTGAACATTTTTTTATTTGGTTACAAAGTAGCCAACTGATCCAAATGCTAGAATGACCATATTGTTTTTTTTAAGAGGAGACATGATTTGATCTGACTTAGCAGCCTCAATAGCTTATATCATAATAGCCTCTATTTTCAGTTCAATGTACAACTTAGGCCTACTTGAAACTTTCCGGCTACACCATCCTAACTGCAGTGGATACCCGGTTTGTCCTCAGAGTCCTCTTTTTATTTTGAAAACAAGACATCCTAGCCTGGTTAATCTAGCATTTGCATCAATCGTTTTTAAGATGTTGATCAGCACACATTCAACCTGGTGCGTCCAAACGTTTGACTGGTACTGTATAGGAGTTGAATAATAAAAACCCAAGTGTATGTAATTCCAATAGTCTAGTACAGCAAAGTGAAAGGAACACCTCTTAGGTTGCACAGCAGTACGCAGCCAGTAGTTTTGCACAAAAAATACGTGCCTTTGTCACCAAGTTGCAGACTGTTGCTATACACATGTGCGTGTGGACGAGTGAGTGTGCGTGCTATTTGTTTACATGTCCGTTCTTTTCCTACATTTAGTGCCCTGTTAGTGTTTGCCCTGTAAAGCATGATGATAACTGATACTGATAAAACTATATTCCCACCATCACACAATGACGGGCCTGGCTGTGTGACAAATGGACAAACACATGGTACACAGGAACACACACAAAGCGCAAAGTCACTGTGATCTGTATCATGCATATTAATCCAAAATGGACTCTTTTAGACTGAGTAAGTAATACAGCTGCATTATAAGCTCTTTTCAATCGCATTTCCAATCTCCTACAGAGAGAAAAACAAACCAGCTCTGAACAAAGCTTGCGCTCACATCCTGTAACACATTAGAAAGGTTATCTGAGTGAATAATTGACTAAGCCGTTAGTTTGGTGCCTCTCGCTCTCTCTTTCTCTCTCTCGCTCTCTCTCGGAGTGAGAGCAGTGTCCCTGAGGATAGCTCGCTTTGCATCCGTGTGTTGCTGTGGAGCACCAGCGGAAGACGAAACAGAGCTAAGCTTTCTTACCCTAATGCACGCACATACACAAGCACACCCATAAACAGATATTTGAAAAAAGGTCATATACTGCATTTACTTTATTCAAATATGTACAGAATCGCCATGAGAATACATCTTTGATTTGCAAAAGCCTTCTCTTTATCTTCATTTTTGCTGTTTTTGACTTTTCTAATGTGAATCCGGCAGTTACGATACATTGATTAATAGAAATGCTTTATTTTTTTCTTTCTCTGGTTCCTGTTGAAATGTATTTCATCAACACGAATACTGTCAAAAGTAAATAAACTGAAAGACAAAACTGTATTGATGTGTTTTATTCACAGGCACTCGTGTCCCTCACTGAGCTTTACAAAAAGTACATTAATTCCCTCCATCTGTGTCCTTGACCAAACTGTAACAAATCAGACGCAGCACATTTTCTGTGGATAAATGACCTCCCTCATCAGCCTCCCACCACAGCGTGACTCTGATTGTGTTTGTCTAGCAGTTCACCTTCAACTGCCACTGTGTTTATTTATGTGATAGGAAATAAAACTGTGTGGATCTTCATTTAAAGGGACCCTGACATGTCCAACTGTAGTTTCTTTAGCATAGTAGAATAAAGAGAGTTCAGTATATGGAATTAACAACCATAAACCTCAAACACTGTTGTGTCCTTCTTTAAAACAAAAGCCAGGGACGTCTGGAGAATATGTTGTTGAATCTAAAGAGCAGCACATCACCACCAGACTCTATGGGAATACGCACGTGGCTACGTGAACTAGACCTTGTGACCGTGGCTTTTCCTATGGCAGTGTCCAAAAAACAGGGATCAATTTATTTTACCAGCATTTCGCCCAATCCAAGGTCACATACTTAGTATGCATCATCCAAGAACAACTTAAATACTCAAGGAATGAATTCTGCGGCATGTTTAATGACTCACTGAGAGCCAAAAAATGTCACTTGTGCACACACCTCGATCAGAGCAACAAAACACAGGCAGGCATGTGAGTGTGTTTCTGAAAGCACACCCACTATTTTAGACTGAACAATTAAAGAAACAAAAGTGAAAACATCTCAACGCACATTTACCATACACTACTCTACTGTCTCGTCATGTGAAAACAATGTGACTCCATTAGTTCAGCTTTGATTGTTTTATACCCCTTTAAAATCTCCTCTTTTGACTGTGGGAACATTTCTCGATGAATGGATCAAAAAGACACCTTGTAATAACACCTTTCTTCTTTTACATGAACTGTGCATTAGAACTGGGCTTTGCTTTGCCTATAAGGTTACAATTTTGGAGATAAAGGGTTGTGTTATAGCACTGATTATATCCAGGCATTTACGGACGAACGACAAGTACACCTTCACATATTCACATATTCACAGCGAAACCTGAATCGCTGTTCTTGTTGAACTGTTTATGTGTGACCAAACGAACCATTAAATGTTCATGCTCCTATCCTGCTCGGTGTTTTGAGAGGCTGTTCTTGTACATAATCACAAATCCCAGCTGACTGTCGTCAGGCAACGCTGCCTGGTACCTCTGGACACTGAACTGTGACGTATTACAGTACAGCCTCAAGAGACTAATGTGAGTGAGACCGAGAGAGGAAGGGAGGGAGAGAGAAGACTTGTTTGTATATGCAAATGAAAATGCAAACAAAATTCATCATACCTGGTAAAATAAAAAAAGACAAAATTGGTGAGAAAAAAAGGTACTTAAGACCAACTGAGGTCATCATCCTCCTAAACCAAGCACCATTTTAACCACTTCTGTTAAAACCTACAGTGATCCAGGATTAGTTGTGGGATAAACAATCGAGAGGTTAACGAGAGAGATGATAAGACCTGTCTATATTTATTAATAACAGTTGTACATACAGAGGAAATGGCTCATTGCTACTGACTGGATGGTTAACAACTGGCGCTCCCATTAACTTGGTGAGTCACCTGCCTTGTGTGTGGTGATGAAAATATGTAGTTGCTAACCCATTACATACTGCACTAGCACTGCTACATCTGAGTTATTATAAAAACAGAAGTTACAAAAACAGTCATTCAGTGAAGTTTAAAAGGAAGACAACTCCCTCTTAGTACAGCTTTGAGCCTGTTCACTTAGTCTGTGACCCTGCGAGCAAACAGAAGTTTGTATTTTTAATCATTTCTCAAATGTAAAACCATCTGTGCTACACTGCCCATCCCTACATCGATTTCTTTACATCTTGAAAGGGTTCTTCTAAAATACATCTCTTTTACAAAAATGATTCTTGTAACCAGAAATGGTTATTATATGGAACATACAGTATATACAGTTTAAACTCTTGGTAGCACCCTTATTTTTTAAACTGTATGGGATAAGGCCTTTTACCACAAAGCAGAAGCCACTCATAAAGAGAGCCATGTTAATAGTGTATTATGTCAAAATGCTCGAAGGGGACACTTTTTAATTTCTGTAAATTGTAATCCTATCCCACTTTATTCATTATTGTTGGTCAACATAACAGCACAGAGCCTGTGAACCAAACGTCATGTACACTATGTTCACTAAGTTCAAGCCCCAATTGAAAAAAGTCCATTTAAATTCCAGGTATTTCCCCTAAATCATTTAGGCCTACTTAGAAGACTAGTTCTCAGAGTTGTTTTTCCCTCCTCCATAGTTGCACAATTACTCTTCAAATACTGATTAATTAACTCAAACAAGATGATGAAAAACACATGTCTGAAGACACAGCTCTTAATTACACTCAAACTGTACAGTTTACTGGTAGCTATTCTACTCAGACTTATTGCTGAACCACAAAAAATTTTCATATTCATATCCAGCACCCCACCACACTGCAGCAGCCACTTTTAACCACTTAGAGCCAGAATCAGTCCAACCAACGTGCACCTGCTGCTTGTGGTCAAACAGACACAGACCGAAACCTCTGTGGAAAGAGCACAAAATGTGGTTTGGCTTGGCTTCAATTAAACAGATACAATGAATCAAACGAAAAGCCACTCACAGTGGGCTCTACTTTCCAAGGCTCAGACCAAACACGTAGGCTGTGACTTTGAATTTAGGGCTTCAAAACAGAACTGGGGGGGGGTTGATTTCCTGTCAGGGGAGTGACCCAACAACACCACATTTTCCATGTGCGTTGACACGCCCACATACAGATATATCAGAAACAGCAGATTCCAAAACTCCACCAGCAATCCTCCTTTTTTGCACAACAGTGGAAATGTATCATCAGCCAACATGAGTATCAGCTGATGCTTAACTCAAAGATCAATATTACATCAGGCTGATGATGGTGTACATTATGGCAGCATGTGTAGGGGCAGGGAGTGTCCAGTAATATACTAAAGGCAAAACATTATGAGTGTCCTCACTTACTCACACACTCACTCACACACACAGGGGATTAACTGTTACCCCCTAGCTTCCTGCAGTAAAAACATGGAGTGATGCTTTTCATGTCTTCGAGAGTGTGTGATGATAAACGTGTATGTGTCTGTGTGTGTGCAGGTGCTGCAACGTAGGTGGGTGACATGACAAAGACATGGCTGTTAATGTATAGTAAGCAAAAAGAAAAAAAATCTAGGTCACATAAGTCAAGTGTGTGTGTGTGTATGTGTGTGTGTGTGTGTGTGTGTGTGTGTGTGTGTGTGTGTGTGTGTGTGTTTGTGTGTGTGTATGTTTGTTAGTCTTATCTACCAGATGAACCAGGCCAAGCCATGATGAAATACAAGCCCTTTCAGACTTTACTGCAAGATCTTTGACTGAGTCCTGTGACCTCCATCAATAATCAAACAGACGTCACAGAAGCTGCTGTCAGCCAATGAAAGTCAAGCATGCATCACCGCCGACCAATGGGGCATGTCAATAGATATTCATTCTTATACCACAAGTATAAACAGGGAGGAGGAAGTGTGTAACAGGTGATTCAGTTGGTGAAAACCGCTAAAAAAAAGCACAGGTAAGGTAACTATCCATTTCCATAAAAGATGAGTCAATAGCGGTAGCACTGCATGTGCTGGAACCATACCCACAGGGCAAACGAATTAGTGATTCACATGTAACTCTAATGAACACTAAAAAGAAACACATCAGTGGGGAACCCTGGGGGCCTCTAGGTCTTCTAAAAAAAGTGCCTTATTATTTCTTTGAACTAACAATACACGCCTGTATTTTTTTTGCAGTACAGGTATATTTAGCACAACCATCATGCTTGTATTGAAGCTCTGTTGACATACTGTAGTAGTCTGGCAGGAAGCAAAAGAGTTATCTTAAACCGCATAACATAAAACTGTCCAATCAGCATGGACATATAGGTGGATTATATAGGTAGATACAGTCAAGCTAGGCTTTCAACTGCTTATGCCTTTAAGAGCAGAATTAAAGGCCTTAATTAAATTACGTAAATTAACCAACAACATAATTAGGAACTGGCCACGGAATCAACCACTAGGCCTTCTGGAAGTCCTAGATATGCCACTGACTATGAATATGAGTTGAGGCCTACCAGGTTTCAGTTAGTTACCGAAATGGAAAGATTGTGAGTTCAAATCCTGAGTCATGACACTCTGCCATCAGTGGCCAGAGTCCGAGAGTGCACAATTGGCCATGCTCTCTCTGGGCGGGTAGATGGCGCTTTCTCCTCTTATCACTCTTAAGCGATGTTGGCCAGCACAGGCGCATGTAAGCTGGTGCAGTTGAGCAGGAACGGGTGGGTTAATTTGGGGGAAAAAAAGTAGGATAAAAAGGGGAAATGTAAAAAAACAAATAAAAAAAGGAGCTGATAGATGATAAATGGACCAATCGATTTTTTTTACTTCTCCTGTAAAGTTGCTATTTGGGAGATACAAGGTTCTTGCGTGACAGCAATGGTATGTCACTGTCTGTTACACATTTGAGATAATGAATGAAATATTGTTAAGAAGCTTGTTTAATATACATTGCCCAAAAATACACCAGGAGCACACTCAGATATGATCATTAGAGGTGAAAATGTTCATTTTTAAAGTTTTTTTTTTTTTTTTTTACTTTTGATCCAAACTCAAGCTCTTGCTTAAATAATAAATAATAAACATTTTGATTCTGAAGTATAAACAGGAAAGCTGCAAAAAGCCCACATAACTATTACTTCCTATGAGCTGCAACCCTCATTGGTTCCCGATGTTTTTATGTTTCGTTATTATTGTGAAAATGAGAAATGGGAACCATTTCTTGATGCACCCCATTATCGTTGCTGATGCTGCCCCACCTCTGAAATGTCATTAGATGATGTGGCTGATGTCAGTCATAGCTCTCTCTTTCTTTTTCTGCATGGGAGGAATGGGTGCAGTTTTAGGCAGAGATAATGCGTATGTGATGCGACGCCAGAAACAGACGTGCCTCCTAAAATCCTATTAATGGATAACATTAATAGCACTGAATCTCGTATGATTACAGTCACTTCTGCAAGCCCTCTGATCTACCATTCTCTCTCAGCTGCACTCATCTGTCTCATCCCCCCGCTCCAATGCTCTCCATTTCTTTCTTTCTCAGTCTCATAAAGCTTTTAGTTAATGTGTTCCCCTCCACAAATTCAGAGAACTAGATCAAAGCTTTTTCTGTCTCCCTCTTCCTTTGTTTCTCTATGTCTCTATCTCTCTCTCGGACTGTGTGTCAGTGTCTTCTTCCCTTTCTTGCTTTGTCTGTCTGTATCTCTCTCTCTCTCTCTCTCTCTCTCATCAGGCCTGGCACAGACGCACTCTACACTTCGCCAGAGCTGAACACTTCAATTACTATAATGGGCTCAGATGATAATGCTTTCCTACCAGGCTGCTCTTACCGAACACACACACACGCCACACACACACACACTAGACCACAGAGAGGGAGGGAATGGAAGCTGTGGAAAACACTCACACACTGAGTTTCCTGCCACACTGTATTCTTACAGTGGCCTACTTGGCACAGGTCCAGACCATTTTCATTTGTTTAAAAAAAGTCCATAAGGGCTTTAATGGAGTAAATGCATGAAGAATCATCTATTTGACAGGATTTTGTCTGTCCTCTTCTCTCAAGAGGCAACCAAAGCTTTCAGCTTCATATGACAGTGGGTGAGCGAGAGAGCAAGAGAGAGAGAGAGAGAGAGAGAGAGAGAGAGAGAGAGAGAGAGAGAGAGAGAGAGAGAGAGAGAGGGGCGCAGGCTTCCGAACACACGCTAAAAATCGGCCAGCATTCTGCTTTTAGAAGACGTACTTCTTCAGACCAATACAGGTGGATACAGTCAAGCAAGGCTTCCCTATCGGATAGTCCTTCAGGAGCTGGACTGAAGGCCTTTCACAGTAGGTTAGGTAACAACATAATCAGGAACTGACTGTGCAGTCAACCAATCATGCTATGATTTTCAATGGTCGGGAATGTTTTCATGAGAGGAAACGTCACTCTAGGCCTACTGGAAGTCCTAGATAGGTCACTTATTATGAATTTGAGCTGTAGTTTACCTGAGCTGTAGGTTCTGTAAGTTATTAGAACTGGAAATATACATTTATATAAAATATGCTGCGCTGTCATACAAAAACCGTTTTGATCAAATTTGAATCTAGATGCTGTATGTTAAACTGTGTCAAAATTTCATGATAAATGGACCAATAGAAAAGCTCCAAAATAAAAAATAAACAAAAATGAAAGCATCCAAAGCTTTTAGCTTCATATTAAAGTGTGAGAGTGAGAGAGAGGGAATGGGAGCGAGCGCAGCATCTGTTGCACAGGCTTCCGAACGCATGCTGAAAATCGCTCAGCATCCTGCTTTTATATACCCACACACACAGAAGCTGCACTTTTACAGTCTGGTTCAGCTCATACCCATATGGACATGTGCTGGATTGCAGGTGGGTGTTGTGGTACGGCTAAAACAGAACTATATGCAACATAATATTTCATTTTTTAAGGTTTGTGAACAAGTTGAAATGAGTTTCTAAACTTTATGGTGAAATAAATGGGTTAAATAAGACTACTACAATGTTCTAATAGCCAATCAACAAGCTGTCTGCAGTTCAAACTGTTCAATACAATGACTGAAGTGACAGCATTTCATCACTTCTTTGATGAACTCCTGCTATGCTAAAGTTGGTCACTGTTTTTCACTGGATGATCCAAACTTTGCTCATTATTCTTATACCTACTATTGCTATTGTGGCGGTATCCTTTTGGTATTGTGTATCGACTAGAGGGCTGGTTCCTGGTTTCCTCCTCTTGGTCTAAAACAACCATCTTTTTGTCCATTCCGTTTGCCTTGCTTGTTAGAGGCCTGCACCTAGATTGCAGTAAAGCAGCTTTGTGACACTACCCATTGATTGTTTACAAAGTCTTTTGTAAGTCCCGCCCATGCTCTGCCCACCAATGCATTCTTTCTTATCAGCTGTTGCTGTGTTGGACAAGCACTAAATAAATTGCAGAAATCTCAGAATGGAGATTGAAGTTACTATTACTTTGGGGGGTCTTCCATGTGGCAGACCATGGTTTGATTCCCTGGCTGGGCAAGCACAAAGTGCTACACCAAAAAGAGCCCTTGGGCAAGACTTATAATGCTACATCTGGCTACCTGTGTAAATAATAATGTTATCAGTTGATGCAATATCATCATCATCATGAAACTGCTCACCCCTAGTCTGAATATGCTGATATACAACACAGTTTACTCCTTTCGCTTACACACCCACTAGATTGGCCTTACAAAGTCATTACCTCTGGTCCCAGACTACTAAAACAGGGCAACCGCTACCAGACGCATATGAGGTGCAACCCCTCGTCTCTGGCTAAATGAGGGGTGAATAAAACCAAGAATTTCACCCTGGTTGACTACTAAAATCCCCTCTCGCTATTTCACGAGCCACACTATTTTAATTACCACCCCAGTCTCCAATTAGAGCCCAATAAAAGAGGGATGAAAGAAAGAGAGGGGAGACCTAACAAGGGATGGATTTTACACCCTTTGCTTTCTGCTACATGAACACATACACACTTCCACCACACCAATACGCAAATCCATTAGTCAGGGCTTTTCTGATTTAAGCGGGATAGCACTGTGTGTCTGTGTGTGTGTGTGTGTGTGTGTGTGTGCTCATGGAGAGAAAGCGCTCCACAGCTTTCCTTTGTTCTCCCAAGGCTGCATCCTGCCATTAAGAGCTGAATACACAAGCTGGGTTTCCTTACTGGCACTACTGAGCTTGGAGCAGACCCCAAATCAGACAGAGAGTGGGGGAGAGGTATAGATGGGGAGAGGGAGAGAGGGAGCGGGAGAGAGGGGGAGGGAGAGAGGGGGAGAAAAAAATCTAAAAATAAAATTAATTTAAAAAATGAATTTGAGAGAGAGGAGAGGGAGAAACAGGGACAAGACAATATATAGAGAGAGGAGAGAGACAAAAAGAAGCAATAGAGGAAAAGGGGCAATAGAGGAGAAAGAGAGAAGAGAGAGAGAGAGAGACAGAGAGAGAGAGAGAGAAAGACGAAGTGAGAAAGACAGAGAAAGAAAGAGTGAAACGGAGAAAGAGAATGAGAGAGAGACATATGGCAAAGGCAGACAGACTAGAGAAAAGCACACTAAACTGATTTAACAAGGCCAAAGCAAGGCACTACACCCTGAAGCGCCTCTAGAAGATCCACTTCCAGATCAATACACACATATTCCTCCAGTCTAATCATCTCGTGCCATCACAGTGCTGAAATCAATACCCCCGCCTCCCCATTCAGCAGAGTGCTGAGTTCAACAGCTTCTTAGTTCTAAGCCCAGCCTATTGACCCACAGCATCTCCCCATTCGTCACCACTGATGGCTTAATGTAATATTCATTAACTCAGTGAGTGGTCATCCAATCAGAGCAGGTGTGCGTTTAGTGGCCACTGTGAAATATACCCGCTGCACCTTTCTGCAAATGCAGCTTCTGTGTGATTTAGGGTCAGCGTGTTCCCAGCTGCTGAACACCACCACAGGCCCAGACTGTGCGCCTGACTACAGGGTTTTCACACAGCCTATGACAAAACCATAAAAAGCACCATCTTCTGACATAGACTGACAAGCTGGCCACACTGCAAGCAAAAGCTCACTTGTGTGTATTTATTATTACACAACACATTTACTCACCCACCTCAGGGTGTGCAAGACAGATGTTGCCCAGAATTGCCTCAGCAATGTGCGGTTGGGCCTTTATGGTGCTCTGCCGTGGGCCAGTCATTTCCTATCCAGGTGTGGTATATATACACAGTCATACACACTCACTGGCTGCTTACTATACTAGGCCTAAGGCCATGCCAATCCTCTCCCACATACAGTAGCCCACTTTCCAGATGCTGTTAGTCTGGGTGGCTTTTCTTCCTTCTGCCTCCACCAGCCCTTTAAAACTGAGGCAGAAACAGACTTTTTTGTATGAAAATGTTCTTACTAATTTTTCTCCAGGAACACAGGCAGAAGCAAGACACAGGCTCATTGTATTGCACAATAGCAAGTACACAGCACCTCTCAATAGATGTCCTCCATCCTTGTGTTCTTGTGAGTTCGTTCCGGCAAGATAACTTGTCAAGAACCTTCTTCCCAAGATCACAAGTGCGTTCTTCGTGTTCTTGGTGATGAGATACACCCCTGGTCTGGGTAACTATGCTGCGCTACACCTGTTTCTAAAAAGTGAACGCCACTAAGCTTTACATAGATCTAATCCACTAACGGAAGCCTTTCAAGGATAAATGCATCGGGTGAATATGGAAGCAAGGCTGAAGAGGCTAAAAGCTCCAGCCAGGCTGACAGGCCAGCTGCAGAAAACCCTGCTGCAGGTATAATCATGCAGAAAAGCCAGTGAACGCTGCCACTGTTAGATGGATGCTAGGTTAAAAGCTAACTTATCCAACCCTCTACAATCTCTTCAGCTAGCTAACCACACAGCATGTCACAGAGAGGACAGCAATATCATTACATATTATTAAAAATAATATTATATAATTACATTTATAATATAAAATTACATTTACTGCAACAAGAGTTATGTTTTTGTTACAGTGCCTGGCCAGTACTAGCCTAGCCACTTCAGTCGCCTTAATTGTCAGCGTGGTGAAACTGGCCCTTGGCAATCTTAATTTTGTACTGAACACACACAGCCCTACTACTCTGGGAGGCAGCTTTTAATGAGTAAAATGAAGGAGTTAATTACCTTCATAGAAGCTCTATAAACACCTCAATTCCACAATATAATGCACACAGTATCACTTAGAGAGTGAACATAGTGAACATGATTGGTGCCATTCATGGTGCAAACACTGCCAAAAGGTTTGCATGATCGTTTTAGAAATTAGATAACTCAATTGACTGTTTAAAAGCTAATGCATAATCTAGTGTCCTTACTTCTCTATTAAAACTTACACTTTAAGCAAAAACGGTTCTATGATCTGAAAATGGTACTGAAAAGGGGTTTGACTCATAACAATAGCAGAACCCCTGTTTGAGGCTATGCAGGACCTTAAAAGGTCCAGTGCAGCAGTACATGACACTGATTGGGAAGGCAGCTGGTAGTTCTTAACATCAGAATGTGTAAATGAATGTGTGTGTGTGTGTGCGCATGTGTGTATGTACACGTGTCGGATTTAAGTAGTTTGAAATTTTATCACACGTTCCATGTCCCAGTACATGCTAAAAGCTGGGTGACAGTAGTGTCGTATTAAGACATTGTTTTGATCAAAGAATGGTGTGTGTGTGTGTTCTGATGCCATGCAATACAGAATATAGGTCAACTGAGAGTTGTGGAGTCTGTTTTCATTAGCCTTCTATAAGTGTTTCCACCAAAAAAGGTTAAACTACATAGCATCTCATAGCTAAGCATCTCTTGTAATGCGCTGACCTACAACATAAAAGCATACGGCCCACCACCCAGTGTGTGCACTTCATATGTGGGTTAGAGGTAGCAAGCTATGAGCATACAGGAACATCATATATGGGCATTATGAGCAAAGGCTAAATGTGTGTGTGTGTGTGTGTGTGTGTTAAAAAATGCTCAAACTGCTGTGTGTATGAATTTAATTCAATTATGCTATGTACGTCCATTCACTCAAACAGTGAGCATACATTCATGGACACGTTTCCTAATTTCCTCAAAACTTTAAACAGAATTTTAATGATAATGCAGTATTTCTTGGAATTGTGCTCCATTTCAGCATGCAATATTCCAAATTCAACATTCTACTGGTTGTTCCTTTATCAAATGAAATATCAGAACCATCAATAAATCTGAAATGTCACATTTGGTGTAAAAGCAACACTGTGTAGCAATCTTACCTTAAAATAAAACCTTCAAAATGCTTTACTCCACTGACTTTTAATAAGGAGAATAGCATCTCGATCACTGCCCCTCCAGGCCCGTAACGCTGATACTGCACTACGTAACTTTGGTGGAGCTGCACAAACCTCTCATGAGAACTGCACAACTGTAAGAGGAGCCCAGCATAATGCTGCTTCAAGTGTTGGTTCCAACAATAAAGATATGCGCATGCACAGACGAAACAACCCTTCTCATACTTGCTAACTATTCCTGTGGACAGATCATACATGTGTAAATAAGCAGAGCTGCCATTCATTTCCCCTCTGTCCAAACACAGCAAGTGTGCCTGCACAACAGCCCCCGTCATTATACATCATACAGCCGCTGCACTATTCGTACAGGCAGACAGACAGTAAACACTGGCTACCTGGGACTCCTTTAGCCCCTCTTCGCACCACTGCTCAGGCTTTTAGGTCAGTGATGAGAACAGCATGTTGTAATTGAGGAATTACTTCTCACTCATCGCTTATTGACACAGGAGGAGAATTAGTGTTAAAAGTGCATATTCTAAACGTTAAATCAATACCATATTTGTGGTAGTGGGATATTTGATTATGCTTTGAAACAGATAAATAGTTATTGTGTACTATTGTCCTTGTTTACACTGTTTATACCAATGCTTGACATTTTTGGCCATATTCTGTACTTTTTTGGCTTAGAAACAATTAAACAAAGCAGACCTGGCAGACCTGAACCTGCCGACACTAAATGGTAATCCAAAGTAAATGTGATATAACTGTATAATTCATTGAATAATTTAGTAACTACATTTAAATCATTTTGTATTGCCACGGTCACACAAAAATGTAAAAAGAAATGTGCAATTTTACTGTAGGATGAAAAAAATATTCTTAACTTTCAATAGTAGTCAATATAAAAAGATCTTATTCCATTTTGGAGCATTTCTATTGGTCCATTCATCATGAAATTTTGAGACTATGTAAAGAACAACGGAAAAAGGCAAAAACTAAAATGCATCCATCTACAGACTTTTAAGTGATCCAAGCACTGAGGCAGTATGTCTAGATGTCCAGAGCCTACGTCCAGTAGCTAATTCTGGATCAGTGTGGCCTTTCAGCTAATATGGCTTTAGATAACAACTTACTTAGGCCTAAAGGTCTGCTGCTTCAAATCTTATTGGAACTCCAATCCAGGACAGTTTAGGAAAGTCAGGAAAGTCTCATCTGAAGGAAAGATGACAAAGGTAACTCGGGACAAAATCCCCAAATCAATCTGGACAATCTGTTCACTGAAGCAGAATGGCCCTTGACATATGACCTCAGTTGTCTGCGACCCTCCTCTTGACCTTCTCAGTCTGGAGGTTAGCGCTTTCAGCCCTCCCCTGTTATTAGCTTACAGGGTGCTTTTTTCCTGGTCACGTTTGAACTCATAAGAATATAACCTTGAGAAAAGATAATCAAATCAATATAGCACTGATTTCCCAAATCAAATTAAAGAGAGAGAGCTCCCAAGGGAAGAGCTGTGAAATATTAACGCCCACAATAAAAAAGAAAGAAAAATGCAGGGACAGGCATTAAAGCATTAAAGTTTAAGCTTTAACGTTAACCTTGTGCCAGGCAAGGAATCTATTCATTTATTCAGCGGGAAGGATCACGTCTTTAGAGGAAAGAAAATCAGCAGATTCTTGGAGCACATACTGTATGAATAAACCCTCACCCTCATGGCAATCTCCACACAGAGAACTGCAGTGTTCGGCTCCTCATTTAACTCAACAAGCAAAGATATGCTTACGCTAGCTATGACATTTCATGGCTAACAATCCTTGGCTTCATTGTGAGAGACGCTGATTAAAATATTCCTTCTGCTGATGAACGAGTCTCCACCACCTACAGGGAGCGAGTGACGCTGGTGGAAAAGGCAGGGGTCACGACCCTGAGTAGGCCGAGGTAGGAACTCCTCCCCTTTCATTGACTGGGAAAGACAGCTCATATTCTTAATAGAACACTCGGGAGAACGTGCACGCACAGCCTTTCATTTACATCTCACAATCAACTGGTGCTTTACACTAACGCATGTTAGGATGCCAGCTAGATATTAAATATGCACAGAGATGACCTAATGGTTCAAGGATGTAGCTACACTACGGTTCATTCTCAAGTACGCATGTAACATTTGAAAGGAAGAAAAAGGAAAATGGGAGGATATGAGAGAAGGTCAGAGAGGATGAAACACACCACAGCTCTCACCTCAGTTCTTCAAGCCTCTACAAAGTGGTAAAGATGAAGAAAAAGAGTCACATCCAGTTTAAAGATGCTGAGAAGTCATCAGTCAAGGTGAAAGCTGGTGCCTATTCCATAAGCACTGTATCTAACTTTCTTAGTCAACCACCACCAGACTGTAGAACCATTGTAAAATTTGTTTTTCATAGCCTAACATTAAGCACTATATCTATTGGTTAATAAAAATGAAGGCAAACTACGCATAGATATCTACCATTTAGCATGACAGTGCCTCACACATTTACATTTTTATGTGCTACATTATACCTAAAGGGCCAAACAGAAACACCATATGTTTTTGAGTTTGCAACTGAGTTTGCAACTGAGTATTCCTTCCAAACTATCTCCCACTTGGATGAATTTTGGCCATTTTTGTGTGCCGCGGCTGCCTAGCTCTTCACAACCCAATGTGCAGCACATGTCGTATGCATTTCAGCAATATGTCATCTGTCGTTTTGTCAACTTGAAGGGGACAGCCTTGTCGCACGTCATTTGCTGAAGCCAGGCCTGGACTTTGAAGCAAAATTCTCTAAAAGGTCCTCACAGGCTTTCACATAATTTCCCCCTCATATCTTGCTGTACAAGAACTGTACAAAATGTCATGCTGGTCTCGCCTCATAAGGTCCCTCCATTGTGAGTTTTGATGACCATTGTGTTGCAACTCCTAATCAGTGTCATGTGAGAGGTATTAGAAACACGGCTAGCCGAGAGAGACTGAGTGCACCCATTGGGAAGGTCAGCTCAAGTCTGTTTCCCACACAAAGCCTTAGTATGCAGGGTCAGTATGGTTGGGTAACACTATAGCTGAACTGTGGGACCACACACTGAAGACATGGGCATGTCTGGTGCTGTAAAATCCATGACCATACATGAGCCACCATCAGTCACTATACCCAATGCCAAGCGTTGGCTAGCGTTGGGGGTATACAGCCCCCAGCACTGGGCTGAGGATCAGAGGAACTGTGTTCTCTGGAGTGACGGAGCTCCATCCAATACCATCTCTAAAGTCACCATGCCTAATGCCAGGCATTGCCTAGAGGGGTATAAAGCACCTCAGCGTTGGGCTGTGGAGCAGAGGAACTGCGAGGATGGGATCTATGGACTGATGAAGCTCCATCCAAAGCCTACGGGGTGAGCTGGATCTAGAACTAGCATCAGTCCCTGACCTCAATAATGCTCTTGTGGCTGAATGCAAACAAATCCTCCCAGTAATGTTCCAACATCCAGGATAAAGGCAACCCAGAAGATTAATTCCTGGGATTTCTTTAGAAATACTGGACAAACATGTGCCTGGACAGAAATTTGACCTCTAGCTACATCTTTAGAAAGATTGCTCTACACACCTGCTACATTAACTGGGATGCTAGGTGTCACTCTCAGTCACTTAAGAACTCCTTCTGTTCTGCAAATGCACTACAGCACAGCACAGCACTACGCCCTCAGTCCCTTAACACCATGTACGCCAGGTCACATGGCAGATTTGGCCTAGACCGGGACCATATGGTCACCGCTCGGGATTTCTCCATTCAGCTCTGAGCTTTTCTGTAAGAATAAAGAAGCAAATGAAAACCTGGATTGATGTGATCCCAAACCCCTTCTGTATCCCCTTCCGAGAAAAAGCACTGTAGGAGAGAAATATGAGAGAACTGAGGGTGCCCAATAGGGCAGACCACTGAGGAGGATACACAAAGAGGGGATTGTCAGAGCCTATGTTTTACACATCTTTATTACACTTGGAGGACTGTTGAGCTTCTGTAACAGCTTATTCCTCAAAGACGTTCTATATAAACAAGGATGTGGTTCAATTCTAAAAGACTCAATTCAACAAAGCGAACACCATTCAAAACTTATTCGAAAATAAATGAATCCAGCTGGACGGTGTGGTTTTGCTCCCACGAGCACCTCGCCTCATTTCATTCAGCAAGATTCGCCGTACTTGAGCAAATTCACTGCCTTATTTTAAGCCTATAAAGATGTGCTGCCTTATGAAAAGACTCAATCACCCGAAACAGCATTACAACTTTCCATTCCTTGAGTTGTTTATGCTGTCAGCCTCAGTTCTTCCCACTGAATAAAATAAATATGTGCTGTAATAGGAACACACTCACACACAAGACAAGCCCTTCAACCAGTACTTTCGGACCACCCAAGCAAATGTCTTGTGATTGCCTACACTGCCTCTCATATTATTCTCTGGAAAGCAGTTCAGGTTTCTTGCACTGCTCCAAGAGACACCTGTTTCCAACCCAGCAAAACGTCCTATTCCACTCACTGCAGACTGCCTGAAGTAGCTAATGTGGACCAGCCAGATCACAACAGATCTGACATCAGCGTTAAAGGTCCCCCTACATTCAGTCCCTCCACTTTCTGAGAGCCGTGCAGAAGTGAGCACCTGCTCAGCTGTGCTGAGAGCTTGATGAATGAGATCTGAGTTGAGAGGAGTTTTGAGCAGGACTCACCTCCATGGCTGATGGCCGCTGCCCGCGCGCAGAGGGCTGAGGAGAGCAGCAGGAGTCCCGCCAGCAGAAGCTGTGTGAGCGGCCCCATGCTGCTGCTCCAGCCCGTGGAGCTCACGCTCAACTTCACAAGAAAGTGGAAGGTCCGGTTTCAGCTGCAGCTCATCGTAGCGCCGCTGCTGTGGTCAGTCTGTGTTTACCTGTGTTTTACACTCGGCGATGTCGAGAAGGAAACAGGGGGGTCAATAAAATGATGATGATGATGATGATGTCCGTTCCCACGTTGGGCTTCTGTTGGGTGGTATTCCGCAGCTTTCCGGGAGAACACAGCGTGGAAGAGAAGTGAAGAGTTCAGAAGCAGATGGGTCTGATTTCTGTCCTCTGTTTAAAAAGTCCAACTTGGCGAGTTGAGAGTTGATCCCCGAGCGCAGCGAAGCGCAGCTCCTCCTGACCTCTCACTGCGCGAGCGCGAGCGGGAGCGGTCCACAATGAGGTCCGGCAGAAAGCCCCCTGCGCACTCTGCGCACTCTGCGCACTCCACCGCTCCAAAAACCAGCGCGGAACCAGTGCGCAATGGCTCTGAAGCTCGAACTGCACCGAAATCCACACAGCGCTGCGTGAACAGCGAACAGAGGAGCGCGTATCAGAGACCGGGCGAGCGCTGTCTGCGCAGGCGGAGTGAGATAGCCTGAAACCCCGCCCAACCAAGCACACAGGCTTAGCCCTACAGGTGAGGAACCACGTGACCCTCCTTTAATAAACAGCCCCATCGCCATCATTCAGAAAACAACAACAATCATAATCAATAAACAACAAACAAATGTATGTTTCTTCTTCTCATAATAATAATAATAATAATAATAACAGATTTGTCACATAAATAGTCCTGCACAGAATAACTAGTAACGAAATGCCATGATTGTAAAGATAGAAATATATAATTTATAAATTATGAATTATCAAATTGAAAAAAAATATATAGATAAGATTAACTAAAATGCTGCTGCTGATGCTGGTATTATTATGGTCACAATCGTCATCATCATTATTACTTATTTTTATTATATTTATTATGTTATAATTATTATGTTAGATTGTTGTGTATGTTATATTTGTTGTTGCTGTCAACACAGACATGCTTACCAGCACAAAAAAATGACCGGGGTCATACCGAGCCATTCTGTAAAATAGGTCTCCAGTACTGGATGTCTGGACACTTGATTTGACTGACCAGTTAATTACAATGGGGGCATTTTACAAAGCAGGAGTACCTACCAAAACATCCACTACTGTCTAATAGGAATGTTCCTCAGGACTTCTCCTATTGGATATGCTTGAGTTTGGGCTTTTCTGACTAAATGGGGAAATATAGCTTTGTTTATCACCAAATCACCAAACTGTGCTGGACACTGACCATCCAGGACTGACAATGATATAGCCTTCGGTCGCTTGTTGTTTATTGAAGCTTCTTTACAGAATAATAGGCCTAAATGTATATGATGTGTACAGTTATTATTATTCATATTATTCATTATTATTATTACATGTTCAAATGAGTCTTCATTATTCTCTATGATGCTCATGTAACTGAGAAGGCCAGTGTGACAAACAGCACTGCTTTCTGCTGCTTTCTTCACACACACACACACACACACACACACCGCCCTGTAACCCAGTGGCCATCTGGATGTGTGTAATGTGAGAGAGAATGAACGGCTTCAGAGCAGCCGGGATCTTCAGGATTACACACACACACGCACGCACGCACGCACGCACGCACACACACACACACACACACACACACACACACACACACACACACACACACACTATGGGACAAAGGACGGATCTGTATAGGACTGAGGGAGAGGGAAATAAACCGTTAGCAAAGAAAAGTGGGTCATCAACCCTAACTCAGGATTTACTGAGAGAAATTAAACAGATTCATCGGCAGAACAGATGTGAGCTTCAGTGCCTGCCTTCCATTGAGGGCTGTCTGTTCTGGCCTTTGTTTAGATTTATGATAAAGCGCCCTCTTCTGGACAGGTGAAAACTGCAGCATTTTCTACCCCTCAAAATCACTAAGCAGTCTCAAAGGAAACAGCACTCAGCATAACACATATGCCAGCAAGATTGGACACAAATAAAGTCAAGCAAACAGAGTATAAATATATAAACATATATAGTAGAGTATATAATCAGCCTTTACTTGTTCCTAGGCTTGTCGTCAAACTGTAGAAAAACATCACCTCCCTGTAAACATTACAAAGCAAATCACAATTGGCCTGGCTGAACTTTTATGAACACTTCAAATGTCAGTTTTGCACAATTTACCCTTAAAAACAGGTTCTTCAGAGGTTCCTTCGTAAAAGCAAGGGCCACATATTACGCCACGACAACACCACAAACCACATGAATGCCTACTTGGTTCTCTAAATGGTTAACAGCATCTTCTATAATGGAAAGGCATTATATAGTTAACCTTCTAAAATGGTCCAAAAGTATGTAGACACCTATTTAAACATTGTTTCTTCTGAAAGGAAAGGTATTAATGGAGATCCTGTCTCTCCTTTGCTGCAGTAACATCCTTAACTCTCCAGGGAAGGCTTTACACTGTTGAAATAGTATGGTGATTTGATGGCATTCAGCCACGAGAGTATTAGTAAGGTCTGGTATTGATGTTGGATGGTTAGTTGTAGTGTTTAATCTGGCCCTGATGGGCGTTTCTGGATACTACATGTGTCACTTCAGAACGAATTGCCCTTAAAATGAGGTTCTTCAGAGGTTCTTTAGTAAAGGTAAGGGCCACATATTAAGCCACGACAACACAACAAAGAACATGAATGCTTACATGGTGCTTTAAAGAAGCTTCTAGTTCCATAGTCACTGTAAGTCCACATTAACAGTCCGTCTCTCCTTTGCGGCAGTAACAGCCTCTACTCTTCCGTGAAGGCTTCACACAACGTTAGAGAGTTATTGTGAGAATTTGATGTTATTTAGCCACAAGAGCATTAGTGAGGTCAGTTACTCATGTAGGTGATTAGTTAGTAGGTACATGATAAGTAGGCAGATGATTAGGTCTGGATTACAAACCCCACTCCGACGGCATGTTAGCTCCATCACTCCACAGAACACAGCTCCAAAGCTCCACAGCTCAGTGCTGGGGGGATTTATACTTATTTATGCTTGTAAAATTGAAACAGCGTGACCAATCAGCAACAACTGAACACTTGTGTCAGCAATGGGTCGCTGGATTCACTAATTAGAAGGGAGGTTTAGATACTTTTGGGCCTACAGTACAGCACTGACAAGGGTTCTGCTATATTAAGCTGTTAACCTCTTTTTTCACTAAAAGTGTAGATTATCACACAGAGGTTTCTGCTGTGGAAATGATCCTTTAATTAAAATAAACAGGATGTGTTTGTTGGCAGACTGGAAAGCATTTCCCTTTTAATACTTGTTTAGTAGTAGTGAAAAGGAGCCAAACTCAAGACCTCTGGCCTTATTTGGTGAAAAAAACCCAAGCTCATCTCTGATCTGCTTCAACTTCCCTCACATGCATCATCATGTTGGAGGGCTATGCATACATTTACAGCGAGACCAATCAGCGAGAGCAGGCTAAAGGAGACTTAAAAGGATTGTCACACGATTTATCTGGTGGAGTGCATTATTATTCTCCTCCTGATGTGAGCGAGCTGCACAACGTGAGGCCTGAACCCTTTAAGAGAGGTCCCGCTATCCGCTGTGTGTGAACAAAAGGACAGAGAAGGTTCACACTGGGAGCCCTGCACTGGACATGGGCTGGGGTACCACTGATATCTTAATGGGAGGAGGAGAGAGAGAGTGTGTGTGTGTGTGTGTGTGTGTGTGTGTGTGTGTGTGCTTGCAGAATGCTTTTTGGTGCATGTGTGTGTGTGCGTGTGATTTAGTGATATGATGGTAAGTAGTAAGGAAAAAGAAAAAGGGTATAAGAGATTACCCCACAGTTTGAGTGGCATTTAATGTAGCAGAGTGAATGTGGTTGTGTTTGTGTGTGTGTGTGTGTGTGTGTGTGTTCATTAGTAATATGACATGTGGTGTATAGGAGTTAGCATTTGGCAGCTGCTCTAATCCAGAGCGACTTTTAATCATTGTAACCATGTTACAGAGGCAGCTGAATGTGGGGTTAGGAGTCTTGCCTGAGGGCTCTTGGTACAGCGTGGTGCAGTTACCCAGGTTCCATGTGTCGTGGCAATAGTGCTACTCGCTAGGCTATAGTAGCCATATGTGAGTGTCATTTTTGACTTTTTGACATAGCGTGAATCTATCAGGGGTTCTTCAAAATGTGTCACAATTCGATGATGAATTGACCAATAGAAACGCTCAAAATGACGAAAGTATACATATATATATATATATATATATCAATCTATTAAAGTATGTAAGTCCATTTTAGGCTATTTTAAGTAGTAAAATTCTGTGTATGACTCTACTCTGTGTAATCGAATAGAATCAAGTAGTACAATTAATCCCTAAAAAGGCCTATGGACCACCAAATATGTTATTACAAACTTCAATTACCAAAGAATAGCCCCACCAGTCTCTAGAGAAGTCCTTGTATAGTAATATGCCTTAGTGTGTCACAAGCATTTCTGCGTTAAAGGGGTTAAATTACGCTCCACAGCTCATTGTTTGTCAGAAAGAGAGAAAAAAAGAAAGAGTGGAAAGAGTGTACTGAGTTCCTCTTATCACTTGGGCTGGTGAGTGTGAGTATGTGTGTGTGTGTGTGTGTGTGTGTGTGTGTGTGTGTGTTTGTGTGTGTGTGACGCCAATCCTCATCAGTCTCCAACTAGTAGAGGTGACCTTGCAGCAGTCCTTCCCAGCTGTAGAGCAATGCTATCAGGACTGGATTCAATCTGGAAAGGCAGAAACCTACAGTAGTCAGCAGCTGAATGTGAGGGATTTCTGTGTGTGAGAGAGCGTGTAAGTGCTTACTTTGCATCTGGCCTATTAGCTTTCAAATCCTACACAAGATAATGAGCACCTAATGCCTCTACAAGTAAAGAAATGTGTAGAAGACTGTTATTTTAATATCCCGGTCCAAAACAAGGCATTCTTGTGTATTTAAATAGACCCTGTGCTGTCTGGCAATTTCTCCTTATTGTCATTTTTAAAATAGTATTTTTTCTGTCTTTGTATTTTACTTAACTTTTGATTCATTTTTAAGGTGTTCATCCAACATTGGGATCTCACTAGTGCTCTGGTCACTAAATGCAATGACATCCACACATTAATGCTCTAGAATCTAGTAAAAAAGCTTTCCCTGCACAGTAGAGACAGTTCTTGATGTTGAGCAGGTATCCCAAATATTTTGTCCATGTAGTGCATCGCCAAAAAGGCTTCTGACCTTTCAAAACCATCAAAACATCAAAATCAAGAACAAAACAATAACAGTAACAACAAATAAAAGACAATTTTACCATGTAAAGAACCATTTAGGCATCCAAATGTTTTTTACAATTTGTGAAGATTCTTAATATTATTTTTATGCCTTTTTCAAGGCATAGTTTGCGTGTTGATGACCACTTTAATCCCCTCCCCCTTAGTGTTGTGTTTAGAATGTGCTGAATAAATAATGAATGTTTTGTTATTATTACATGTCCACCACACCCCAAGGCTTATGGATATGACCATTACACCTTCCTCCATCAGATAACTTCCACAATCCACACATACCTCCACAACCACCCCCTCTGGTTCATTACTGTCCAAGGAAAGCCTGTTGGATGGTCAGGAGCAGGAGGGGGGGGCCATTAAGTCATGAATGTCATTCACTCTCGGTCCCCACCCGCACTGTAAATGACTCCTGGTTATAGTGTCAGCAGGATACAGGTGGGGGTGATACTATCTCCATTGCCCTCTGGGCGGGTGTCTCTCGCCCATATCTCCAAATTGGCTATCTGGTTAGTAGCCCAGAGCAGACGGACTTGTCAGGGTAGATTTTATTTTACCCCCACTGCTGCCGCAGTACTGCGACGGGTGGGGGGGGGGGGGGGGGGGGGGGGGTGATGGTGGGAGTGTAATATACACTCCTTCCTCCATCCCCCCATCCTTCAGCAAGAAAGAAACGAGGGTTGATGCTTAAGTGGGGGAGCATGTACCGAGATTCAGTGGTACATGCGTGGGCTGCACATAAAGGAAAGGGAGGTGAATGTGTGAATAAATATATATGTGTGTAAGTTGACTGCTCTTATTTTTGAGTGTGTGTAGAATGAGAATCACCTCACTCGCACCTGTGCTTATAACATGCCGCCATGTGCATAAGCATGTATAGGAATTCATCATAGTATTTGGCCTCCCGAACACAGTCAGCATAATCTACAGATTGCAGTCTCAGATGCGTGTATGTGCATAAGTATGGACAAGGGACAGAAATAGCAGTGCTATGCAATCATGTTGGGCAGTTCCAACATAATACACAGGAAATGTCCAGTAAGAAACAGAAATAACAAGGAAATGGCAGTATAGCATCTGTTGTTCCCTCTTTGCTTTAACTGTGGGTTTTACGTCAAATCTTGAAAGAGAAAACAGTCTCAGGTTTACTGTCCCTAGAGGGAGGATGTTGTCCGGTCAGCAACTTTTAAAAGCGGTAAAGTGAGCAGACTGCTTGTGATAATGTCAGATATTTATGCCTTGTTCGCTACTGCAAACTGTAACCCTGTCCTAAAAAAGATTAAAGCTGTAGCAGCTATTAATAGCGAGCTACACTATGTCCAAATATTTGTGGACACTCCTTCTAATAAATGCTTTCAGCTCCTTTAAGGTGCCCACATTGCTATGATAGATGTGCAAATGCACACACACACAGCTTGTCTAGTCTCTGTAGAGAAGCACTGGCAATAGAATAGGACTCTCTGGAGTAGTGGAACTGTATTATCATTCACCATCATTTCAGAGAACACAGTTCCCCTGTTCCAGAGAGCCCTATTCCATTGGCAGTAAGGCTCTCTGGAGCAGACAAACATGAACCCACTGGCACAATGCTTAATGCCCCCTGTGCAAAACTGTGGAGCAATGGACCTGTATTCTATGGTGGTATGATGGTGCTCCATCCAAAAACAGTTTGGGATGAGTGGGGAGTTGGGGCTGAGGTGGGGTGGTTATTATCCAACATCCTGACCTCACTAACGCTCTTGTTGCTAAATGCGATTAAATCCTCACAGTCCTTCTGCTCCAGAGAGTCCTATTCGATTGGCAGTGCTTCTATACAGCGATTAGACAGTCTGTGTATATGTGTGTGTATGTGTGCATTTGCATCACATCTGTGTCAGCAATGGGTGCAACTTAAAGTAGACACAAAAAAAAAAACACAAACATTTTGACATATAGTGCATCTATAGGACAGTATTGAGCATATAAATATATAATAGGTCCTAGTTCAAATCAAACCTATCCCACTGATATAAAGTTTCTTTACACTCACACATGGTTCTTTATGGAAGCCTGTTTGAGAACCTTTATTTTTTAAGAGTTGTGAGAGGTGAGAGTTGTGAGAGGTGATTTCTATTGGTTTATTCATCATGAAATGTTCATACAATGCAAAACAGAGCCAGCATTTTGAAATGGTGTGTAACACCTGACACCTGACAGGTTTCACAGAATTGTCTAATACTAGCGGATAAACAACCCCATTACACAATCAGTCACAAACAACCCGGCTGATTTCCAGCTTAAAATGACTGTAAACAAAGCACTCAATCAAGAGATCAAGGGCCCTCCACATACATGCTCTCTCTCTCTCTCTCTCTCTCTCTCTCTCTCACAAACACATACACACACGTTTGACTTCCGCCTTTAACCCATCCGTGCAGTGAACACACACATACACACAAGTGAGCAAACAACATATTGTGGACAGTGAGCACACATGCCCAGGGACCAGTAAGGGTTAAAGGCCTTGCTTAAGGGCCCAACGGTGAACCCGGGTATTTAACCCACAACCCTGTCCTCAATAACCCAGTGCTCTAACCACTAAACAACCACAGCCCCCAGTACCTGTATAAATAAACATAAATGCATTTATTACTAAAAATAATATTTGTTCTCTCCTGGTCTGTAAGGCACTGTTACAGACTGACATCCTTCATTTATTCTTTTTGTTTATCATCTTTCATTTGTTATTGTAGGTTATTGATCTTTCTCACTGTCTTCAGAATTACTGGCAGATGCAGAAAGATATGTTTATGAGCGAAGAAGAGAAGGAGACCCAGTAGGATATCGCATACACTATGTGGACAAAAATATTAGGACACCTGCTCATTTATTTAATCAAACAGAACTACTAGCAGATGACGATGGGTTCTTGAGGGAAAAATAAAAACTACATAAAAAACTCTAACCAAACCCTGATCGTAAAGAAAAAAAATCTTGGTTTATTATTATTATTATTATTATTATTATTATTATTCAAAATAATAATAATCATTTTATAAAAGTCTAGGCTATTTAGTTGGTCTTGATATGAAACGATGCGCCATATGCCCAAATGTTTGTGGACACCCCTTCTAATGAGGGTCAGCTATTTTGCTGACCAATTGCTGACACAGATGTACAAATGCACACACACAGCTTGTCTGGTACCTGTAGAGAAGTATAAAGCCTGTCCATCGAGCTGTAGAGCAGTGGAACTGTGATCTCTGGAATGATGGTGCTCCATCTAGTACTTCTGGGATGAGTCGAGGAATTGGAGATGAGGTGGGATGGTGATCACTCAATGTCCTGACCTCTAGTGACGTTCTTGACACTGAAAGCAACCGAATCCTCCCAGCAATGCTCCAAAATGTAGCAGAAAGCCTTCCCTGTACAGGAGAGATTACTCCAACAAAAGCAGGATAAACCCTTTTTAATATCCTTGATTTTAGAAGAAAGAAAGCAGATATCCCAATACTTCTGTCCATATAGTGTGTGCTCTTGAATCTTATGAATCCATCTTTCTGCATCCGCCAGTAATTCTGTTTGATTAAAGAAACTGGGGGAACAGAGGCAGTGAGAAGACAGCGGGAAAGATCAATAACCTACAATAACAAATGAAAGATGAACAACAAAAAGAATAAATGAAGGATGTCAGTCTGTAACCGTGCATTACAGCCCAAGAGAGAACAAACACAAAAATTATCCATGTCAATTTTCTCAAGTACAAAGTACTATCCCATTTCTCCTGAGAATCCTGAAACAAGCAGGGTGAGTTGTAGTAACTGAATAAACTACTCATACTCTGCCCAGTAGCATCACACTTCTGAGCACTGTTAGGTATTATCATGCAGAATACTGTACCAGACCATTATACTGGTGATGGTAATTATTTCATTTTATGTCAAATTCACAACGCACACACTTGAGCATAATTTCCCTAAAGACAAAAACTGAGATCTAGAAAGCCACAGCAGGAGGTGAAATGATGGCAGAGAGGACCCTCATCTCACGCTTCAACCACCAGCCAAAACCTCCCACGGACAAATCACTGATTACCACTGAGCAAACAACAGACCCCTACAAGTCTCCTGAGAACCAGTAAACAAACCGCTAGAACTCATTTTATGAATATTCAGAGAGTAATGAGATATCAGGCTACAGTTAAAAGTAAAGTTCGAAATCCTTCATGTAACTCTTGATGAGAAATGATCTTGAGGAAACTACCAAGAAACCCAGAGTTTTCTATTCAGACAGTATGAAAGACAAAGAGAAGAACCCCCTCCCCCACCATCACCAACTATACAAACATAAATATTACTTGGTGGGATCAAGATAATAGACACTTTGCAAGTTTAGACCATGCCATTAGCATACAATAATATGGGAGGAGAACTATTAGAGAACTCTTAGCTAGAGTTCGGGTGGTTTCTGCTTTGTGGTTGAAGGCCAGACCCCCCACTGATAAGTGGAGCTAAGACTGAGAGATATGACAGAGTTAAAAATAGGTGACGAACTGGTGGTGGGTAGCAAAAACTTTGTTGTTAACATGTGAACTAAGGTGAGATGAAATTTGTAGGTAATAGGTATACATTAGATTGGATATAAAAATGCTTAATGGATTGTTTATCCTCTTAAAGTCGTCCTATAGCCCTTTTAGCTCCACTGAAAAAGATGAGTGGTCTGACTGGTTCATTGATGGCTGTGATTCAGGTATACCGGCAGGCCTATAAGATCTCAGTGTTTCTGTGTCTTCAAGTACTTGAATGGGCAAGACACATATGCTACATATTCATACTAATAATATACAGGATTTTGTACACACAAAAAAATATGACCTGCCCACCTTCTTCATGGTGTGGGTAGGTAATTACATACAAACAACCCCCAAAGTGTACGTTCAGAAAATAAAATTGGGAATTGTGTGAGGGCTGTATCAGTGAGCTGGCCTATCTGTGTTCTCAGAGGGGGGTGAAATATTTTTGGCTTCAGAAACCATAATCTGGGTATTCTATCAATACTAAAAACATCAAGATAATCTAGGTAGGCTCCTGAATGAATAGCCCAGCAAATGAATATGCAGGAGTAGAGGAGATGCATGAATTAATGATCTGGGTCAGAGAAGCTTAGAAGTCTGCCTGCAGCGTCATTAGTTTATATAAGATGAAGTAATTGTTTTATTTTTGGTAGCTTACCATGAAAGATCTGGTCCCAAATGGCATCACTTGCAAAACCGATCCCTCAGGAAACAGCATAATGACATAATGCATACTGAATATGCATGAAGGGGGAGAGGTAGAGGGAAGCAAGACATAAGGGAGGACAGATGACATGGAAGCTGTTCGCATGTAGGTCTCTTTAGGAAGAATCAGAGCTGGGAATGATAGGCGTGACAAAGCTGATCCAGAAAAAAAACAACAAGCACTGGAAGAGCATAAGTAAGGGAGGGACAGGGAAAGGAGGGGTGGGGGGTTGTGGCTGGTGATGGACAAGGAGGAAAAAAGGAAGAGAGAGAATTATGATAAAAATTATATATATATATATATATATATATATATATATATATATATATATATATATATATATATATATACATAGAGAGAGAGAGAGAGAGAAAGAGAGAGAGAGAGAGAGAGAGAGAAGAGCAGAGCATTGACAGTGAGATATGAAAAAAAGATTGAGACAGTGAGTGACAGAGAGAGAGAGTCAAAGAGAGAGAGAATATTGATTGTCAGAGAGGACAGAAAAAAGTGAGAGAAGAGAGAAACAGTAAGTGACAGAGAGAGAGTTAGAGAGCGAGCGAGGAGAGAGGGAGGAAGATTTAGAAAAAACTGAGGAAGAAAGACAGAGACAGTGAGTGACAGTGACAGAGAGTCAGAGAGAGAGTGAGGAGAGAAGGAGAGAGAGGGAGGCAGATTTAGGAAGAGAGGAAGAGAAGAACTGAGGCAGAAAGACAGAGACAGTGAGTGGCAGAGAGAGAGAGAGCTTTAGAGAGAGGAAGAGAGCAGGAGAGAGATAGTCAAATAGAGTGAGTGAGGAGAGAAAGGGGGAGAGAAACTGAGGGAGAAAGATAGAGACAGTGAGTGACAGAGAGAGAGAGTCAGAAAGAGAGTGTGGAGAGAGGGAGAGAGATTTAGGAAGAGAGAGAGGAACAGAGGAACAGAGATAGAAATATACAGACAGTGAGTGACAGATAGTCAAAGAAAGAGCGAGGAGAGCGAGAGGGAGAGTGAGGGATAGAGATTTAGAAAGGGAGGAAGAAAAGAACTGAGGCAGAAAGATAGAGACAGTGAGTGACAGAGAGAGAGAGTCAGAGAGAGAGAGAGAGAGAGAGAGAGAGAGAGAGAGTTTTAGCAAGAGCAAGCTAGCAAACCATATGGGCCTTAAATATATAATTAATTAATGTTTAAAAAATGTTTTAGAAAGTGTTCTGTCCATAAGGAGAGGATTTGGGCAGATGGCTGCTTCTGGGATCAAGAATCCCAGAATACACTTCCAATGCTGTGTGACGTCCAAGCTCGTAGTGCTCTCCAGAAAAAAGGGTTTTCGTTCCCTGAAAAGCTGCTTAGAGAGCATCTCAGTATGATTACAGGTCAAACGGAGCCATGTTAGTCACAGAGGCTCAGAGGAGGAGAGAGCATGTGCAGAAAACTCGACTGCTTGCTACTACTAGTTGCATTGCAATGGTACTGAGCATACTGCAAATAGTCTGTATTATGGATAGGTTTAGAATGCAGTGCATCTGTACAGAGGATACGGGTGGGAGACAGTAATCTGTTACAGTAAACATGATGGGAGAGCGGTATTAAGAACTTACATGAATTATGCTTTTAATCACCCTTTAGAATAGCAAGTGGGGCAGTTCAGTAGGTTAGAATTCACACTGGTTTAAGGTAATACGGTTGGATTAATTAATGGTACATAATTACCGTACTTATGTGTTACAACTGAATTGAATATGTTAACGAGGCTATAGCATATACTGTATATAGTAAATGTGTCAAATACCACATATGAACACTACCTTAGAATATTGCCTGCATGGAAGGAGAGTCTGTCAGATTAGGAGTAAGAATAAGAAAGAGTAAGAATGAGAAAGAAGAGTGAGAGCGCTCATCGTGTGATGGAGTGGGTTGAGGAATGGGAAAGTTCGGGGGATGTAATGAACAACACAATCACCAGATTTGAATAGCATTGAGAACTTGTCGCATTGAGAAATGTGTGGAGAAGACAAAGCCAACCACTATAGGAGATCTGTGGACAGCAGCGAAGAAGTTGTGGGAAGTCGTTCATTTAGGTCATTGTAGAGCATCAAAATATTATGAAATTATGAAATTATGATTAAAATGGTATGAGGTAGTCATGAAGGCCAGAAGGGACATACAGACTGACACACTTTTAGTCGTTTAGAGTTTTTCCATGTGATTTGTTGGTGACCATCAACACTAATTTAAGGAATTAAAGAATTTGGGGAATTCTTTTCTTCAGTACCATAATACAAAATTTTAAGCCCAACCCTAAATGGATTCGTCATCCAAACCAGAGTAACCAAACTTTTTTAGTTTAAGTTCAATAAAACCGCAGCATTTGTAAAAAAACAAAAAAACAAAAAAAAAACAAAAAACTAAATCCTACATGTTCACAAAAAGGTACCTTTCCAGGGCTGAAACACTGCTAATGCGGTAGTACACTCAAGAGTACTGACTTATAGTTTTGCATTGGCTTCGACTCCAGGTTGTTCATTTTATTTTCCTATGTAAAAACGTGCACTGTTCTCCAGGGGAAATGAATGTACAATCTCAGAAAAAAGAAAAGATAGCAAATTGTCACTGGGGTGGATCATACCCTCAAGAGTATGTCTTCAGTTAGGGCCCAAACTGCACTCTATTCCTTTGAAGTTGTTTATACACTAAGCCTCGACTCCAGACTTTAAAAAAGCACATATATGCACCTTTCCCATGGGTATGTAAATATAGCACAATTTTGTGGTATAGCTATAAGGTTTACATTGTTTGTAACATTTAAAGCACATATAACTCATTGCCCAGTTAGATCTTAAGGACCATGTTGCATCTTTGAGGGTCCATTCATATTGATGGTATTTGTGCAGTTCACTCAAAATAAGTCAGTGGTCAAAATCGAATCTGTACCAAGAGTGTATAAGAGATGTGTAGATCACAAGAAGAGAGACAGAACTTCTCCTGGGTGGCCAAACAGCCGTGTTGCTTGCTGTCTTCAAACATCAACTGAAGATCTTCCACTTCTTTCAAGAGCACTTGACACTAATTCTCAAAGGCTTGATTGCACTTAAATGTCTTACTCTGATTTCTTTGACATTCAGGCATAGTGTAGATTTGTTTGTATATTTGTGTATCTAGTCATCCATACTGACTTTTGTCTTTGGATTCTAGCCTATTCACACTAGCTAAGCATTTTTTCAAGTGGACATCTAAGCACTTCTGTTAGTCACTCCCAATATAAGCGTCTGCTAAATGCCATAAATGTGAATGTACATGTAATAATACAAAGCCTTTACTGTGTGTGAGTGTGCGAGAAGGAAAGAAAATACCCGACCCAGCACTACCACCTTCTTCACATGCTGTTAACCACCATGGTGGCTGCTGATAGATCATACGCCACGGCCTCTCATCTGACACACTCCATTCAACACCACACAAAGAAACTCTGCCAAAACAAGATCACAAGGATGGGAAAGATCACACAGGGAAATTAACTGTGCCGCACCGCTGGCAGCTGCGAGCAACAGCTAACTAGGTCTCGGGAAAAGGAAGAGGGTAGAAAGAAAAAGGTCCTAAATCTGTGTCCGTCCCTCTGCTCCATTATTCTGTGAATTAAAGGACATAATTACATTAGTGTTAGTACGTCCAGATGCGGCCAATCTCCCTCATGCTCAAACTGTTAGTTAATTGATAATACTCTAAAGCACGGCCTCAGAGGACAACGCTTTACCAGATTGACTGAGACTGTAACACAGCTTCCCTTCCAAGTTAATTCATGACGGGAGAAAAATGGACGGAGCGGGTTTAATTGGTATTGGTATGAGCTGAGCTTCAAAGTGTGTGTAGTCCACCCCCACCTATCAACAAAATCATTCACTTTGACTAAGACCCTCACAATGCTTTTCACACATGGAGTGTCCTCACACTCCGCTTTGTTCCGTTCAGTCGCCTCTCTCGAGGTTGCCATGGCAATATCTTATACACACTGGAGAGAGCCACGATCTGCCCTGCTCAGGCTGTTGCTCGGGTCCTGAAATACAGTAGGGCAATAGTTTGGCCCAAAATCAAATTTACACGTCCTCCAGCCCCGAATGTATTTCATCGGCCAAAATAAGTAATGGAAGCTTATAGGCGCTAGGTTAGCACTGTAGAAACTGTAGGCCTAAACCATCACTCAGTGTGTTGAGCTGTTTGGTAATCTCAAATACTACGAATGTCCCGATCCGAAAAAGTGAATGGGGTACAATCCAAGCATTTTTTTAAAGGATCAGGCATCGGCTTTTATGGTTCCGATCCACTTCCGAATCTTAAGTTTGCTGTAGCAGAGTGCCATCAGCCGTTCACTTGGCCCCATTAGAGAAGAGAAAGAGAGGCCCCAAGAGAAAGAGAAACTAAGAGAAAGAGAAAAATGGACGGAGCGGGTTTAATTGGTATTGGTATGAGCTGAGCTTCAAGGTGTGTGTAGTCCACCCCCACCTATCAAAAAAAATGATCAAAAAAAAGCTTAGCTTAGAGCGTCACTGTAAACATGACGCAGCAAAACCACCTAGTTTGATTTCAGTCCATTACATCCATATGAGAAGAACTGAGGTTACTCCCATCCCGTCTTTACTCTTAAATTATGCCTGCTTAGAAACAAAACTACAGAATAAATGCTCTGTTCTACCAGCGAGAGAACCATGCTCCTTTCTTTGGTTCGGTGCATTCATGACCAAGGAGGAGGCTAATGCTAATGCACACACACTAAGTCATCCGACTGCAGAGTTGTAAGGGAGTTGAATGGTCAGATAGGACAGTTAGACTGGATTGTAAAATATTAAAGACTATAGAGGTTAAAACAGATGTTTCAAAAGTGGCTGCAGACAAAGTTAAGATTGCGAATTTAGTGTGATTATAGAAATTATTCACTAAAAATAATGATTTTACTAGTGTTGGCATTGGCCAGTCTTCCGCATTAACAGACTTGGATCAGATTAGGGAGGAAAAAAACCTGGCTTAATCAAATACACTGGCTTGTGTGACTTCTGATACAGTATTACACACTTATCTACATAAATGAATACAGTCACAGATTCATTTCAGGCCCTACGGTGGCTACGTCTGCTGTTTTTAGCTGTACCATGTTCTTTTCCCCATTGTTAGATGTATAGTTCAGTACAACAGAGTGTGAAAAACTCATTGAGTTGGCTTCCACATAATTCCACATGGTTTGAGGTCAGCATGGCAAGTGTGTTCTGACTCTTTCAGACAGTTTGTATACTGCTAGCCTGGCAGCCATAGTCTATTACTTGTTAGCAACATTAGCATCACAGCTTTAGTGCAAAACTGTAGAAGCAAACTCCAGACACTAAACATGGATTGCCCTCATTTGGGGGGCATTTGCATCCTTAGCACCCCAAGGCCAGGGCAAGGGACCCATCTGCCACCATGAACCTCCGAGCCTGGCGCCGAGACCACCCCCCCTCCCCCGCAGAGCCAAGATGGTGGTTTTGGAACCTATGGCAATGTGAAACACACAAGTCTAGGGCACCAGGTGTTACATGTATGTGGCATCATCAGCTTGAGGATGGGGCAAGCTGCCACTCAGGGTGCATGTGTATGTGTGTGTGTGGGGGAGGAGCAGTGCTGTAGCTGGAGGCGTGCAAAGTGCATGTTAAATCATGAGCAACCGCTGTGAAGACACCAAGAAAATCTGAATACCGCAGGGCTCAAAGAGTGGATCCTTCGGTGGCGTGACCCCAAAATATATGCTCTCAGCTTTCAACACACACACACACACACACAAACACACACACTGCTGTAACTCAGAAAACTCTTCAAGAAATCCACTATTTACTGCTCCTTTTACTTCATTATTGATCTCCTTTATGTCTAGCAGAGAACGTCTGTCAAAGTTACATATGCTAAATGACTGTTGGAACAAAATAGAAGCTTTACAGGGGAAACCTAAATGGAATTTCAATGGAAATCAATGTAAAAATATATAATTCTATTTTCACTCAAATTTGGACCATTACTATTGGGTTGCTCATTATGGCCCTCTGGCACAACGTAAAGAACTTTGCTGTTTTAAAATAACACTTAAAAAACTGCAAAAAAAAAAAAAAAAAAAAAAAAAGCAACAGCGATGAACTGATACCACATTTGTGTTTGCAAGCAAAGCAGAAGGGGATATATTTTATTCTGATTTGAATATGATGAAATGCTCTGCAAAAAGAAAAAAAGCATCTGCTTTTAAACGTTAAAACAAATGTGAACCAGTTGAAGCAGAATGTGAATGTAAATCCCATGACATGTCATTATTAAGTATAACAATCAGTGTGTATGTAATATATAAACACACCATATGGACAAATGTATTGGGACACCTGCTCATTTATTGTTTATTCCAAAATTAAGGGTAGTAAAAAAGAGGGTTTTTTTATTTTGTTGGAGTAACTGTCTCTACTGTCCAGGGAAGGCTTTCTACTAAATTTTGAAGCACTATTGTGAGGATTTGATTGCATTCAGCAACAAGAGTGTTAGTACAGTCAACATGTTGGATCACCACTCCCAAAAGTGTTGCCGTATTCCAGAGACACACAGTTCCACTGCTCCACAGCTCAATGCTGGGGGCTTTATACCCCTCTAGCCCATGCCTGGCATTTGGCATGGTGCCAATAGGTTCATGTTTATCTGCTCCAGGAAGTCCTATTCTATTGGCAGTACTTCTACACAGGGATTAGACTGTGTGTATGCATTTGCACATCAGTGTCAGCAAAGGGTGCGACTTAAAGTAGCTGTATGCTTCGTTAGAAAGCGTGTCCACAAACATTTGGACATATAGTGTATATTGTAATTGCGTATAGAAAAATCTAAATCACTCCCAGCCAACATTCTCATGTGGGGCTCACATGAGTGGAACGTGGGCACCTTTATCTCACATGGGTCCCATCTAGGCCTTGTATACAGTTTACAACCCAGATGAGGCCCATGTGTAACCCCTTCTTGTCTCATCACTAACTCTGGTGAGCATCCACGTGAGGCCAATGTGGAACCTGAGGACAAAACTTTCTGGTTTCAAGTTGGGCTACCCATACCACTGCCAGACGAGGAACAAAAGATGAGGTCAAATGTTAACATTTTGATGGATCAGTCCTTTGAAGACTAAAGGCTTGTTTCATGTCTCATATGAGAATCAAATGACCAAAGAGCAGTGAGGCTGAGGGCAAACGTGAACAAGCATGACGTGGTTACTCATAAGAAGAACAGACTGCAGATCAAATCCTATTGTTTGAGGATATAAACCCGCATCCACTGACTTTATTTATGCATAGACAAAGCAAAGGAGAAACCTGTTTCTATCAACTCGACCTCATTCCATTCAGATCAAAGCCTGAGAAGAAAAAATCTAGAGAATAACAAAGGTGCTGCTCATGGTTTAACTTGAGAACATAATTTAGTTTAATTTCTGTGCCCTGTAATTTGAGCAGAACTGTGGAAAGTCAAACTGGAGCTGCTCTTCTTAAATGGCAGGGCAAATAATTATAGGAGTACATTTCAGTCTCGTAAAAAGGACGCTATGAAAATGTGAAGGAACAACCTTTTGTGATTCAGGATTTACACAAGCTCTGTCAAGATGTAAGGGCTACTTACTGAATAGATGTTCAATCCATTCTGATTAGAATAAGGACATGTTTAGGGAGAGGGAGATAATAAGTGTAGTGTTGTGCTACTGTAACATACAGTCTCAAATCCACATAATACACAATAACACACAAGTGTTTAGAACTGGTCCTTGGCTTGGATTCATGGTGCAAAAAAGAGCTTTGTAGAGAGACTGTAGAGAGCATCCTGAGCAGCTGCATTGCTGCCTACTTTGGGAACTGCAATGTCACTGACTGCAAGACCACACAGCAGATTGTAAGGACAGCTGAGAGGATCATTGGGGTCTCTCTCCTTTCCATCAATGACATTTACATCACAAGCCACATCCGCAAAGTCATCAGCATTGTGAACAACCCCACCCTCTTCTCAGTGATGCTGTCTGGCAGAAGATATTAGAGCATCTGAACCATCACTGCCAGTTTCTGCAATGACTTCTTCCTCCAGGCCATTAGACTCATCACACAGGAAATGAACTGACCACCCTACACATTCACACCACTCTATTTCACTTTATCTCATTTGCACACTATGCTGACTGGAAAAAAATAAAATAAAAAATAAATATATATATATATATATATATATATATATATATATATATATAATATTTATTAATAATATATGATGGTATTAGTGACATCCATTAATATTAGATATTATTATAACTATTAGATACAATTAGATGACATTATATATACATTATATAAATATATATATACACACACACACATATATATAATGTATATATAATGTCATCTAATTGTATCTATTAGTTCTAATAATATCTAACGTTAATGGATGTCACTAATCCCATCATATACTGATAAATAATCATTTCTTAATTTGTCAAGGATGAAAATAGGGACATTTTTCCCCTTTGCAGCAGTAACAGCTTTTATGCTTCTACAATGGCCTTACACTAGATTTTAGAACACTGCTGTGAGGATTTGATGACATTCAGCCATGAGAGCATTAGTGAGCTCAAAAAGTTAAACAAATATATACATTATACATTAAAATACAATTTCACTCCACTGTTATGTTACTTTTGTTATGTTGTGTTGCTCTATGTTGCACCATTTTCCTGGAGGGACCTAATTTCGCTCCACTGTGTACATGTACACAAAATGAAATGACTTGACTTAAACCTTAATCTGCAGGTTCTTCTTAGAATATCTTGTGGAGTCCCACAGGGTTCTATTTTGGGGCCTATGAAACTGATGTTAATTATGAAAGTAAGGTAGTTATACAGGATCTAAGGGCTTAATGTGTTATTGTTAAGAGTACAAAATGAAAACAAAACATATTTGGGGGTAGAACGGATATAAAACACATAAATTACAATTTGCAGATGTCTCATGGCCTACCAGCTTCTCTTTGTTGTCGTCCTGGCATTTCCGGGGTGTAGAATCTTTTAAAAACATAAACAGTCCTCAGTCATCCTGTCTTGTTTTTCGCTTGTTTGTTGAAACTGAACAGGGGGTGTCTGACTTTTCAGGGTCACAGACAAGGGATTATGTGCAAAAGTGTGTAATAATGCAGAGATAAACCGGTGACATATTGACTGAAGCTGCATCTTCTAGACACCACAGCTTGTAGGCCTTTGATTAGACATCACTTCAGAAGTGAATCTGCTGAAAGTGATCATCTAACGCATGCTGATAACACTAGGTCCCACTAGGAGTCCTTGATCCTTATAATCAAAAACAAAAGATTTCAGTTTATTTACCAAGCAGACTAGAGGGGCTTACACAAAGGCAACACAACTGAGGTCAACAATGCATTTGATTGATAGTGTAGCTGTGCCAATTCATAAGTGAAACAAATAAATAATCATAAAAATGTTAGATTAAAAAATATCAATAAATAAATAAATAAAAGCAGCAGACGAAAATATTAATAAAGTAACAAAACTTAAAGGTATAAGACATATGCCTAACAAAGTAAAATTAAAATTACAGTAAAAATAAGGGAGACAATATATCTTGGTGTGGGTGGGTGGGCACATAACAGAACCCCCACCACCTTCCACTGTTTAAATGCACCCAGATGCCATGTCTGTTCATTGAAATTTGCAATCTAACCGCTTCACAGGGTTGGTTTTATCGCTTGTAGGCATGTTTCACACAAAGTTTCCTAAAATGTGTTTTCCCAAAATGACACTAAGCAGTTAAAACCATAACCCACCGCTTTAATGAGAACAAATATCTTTCACTCCAGGGGGTCTTTGTTTGTGCTGTTGCTGAAAGGGATCACATTTCCAATAATATGACAGCACTGACTCAAATCATCTGAAGCTGTTTGTTCTCATGTAGACACCCCAGATTAAACAAAGAGGCATGCTCCCTTGGCATAATCCCTTAACACAGTCTCAACAGTGAGACGGGTATAAAAATCTTTCCCATTAGGGGGGAGACCTTTTTTATATAGCTGCTAAAGGGGGGATTAAGGATATGTGTTTTCTCAAGATGCCATCTAGTAAACGTTGACCTTAAACTGCTTGTTTATCTGAGGATTATACTGATATGTGTGACACTGTGTAGATATATAACTAATGTGCAAGGAACCAAAAAAAACAACTCAGATGGGAACGATATTGATATGCTTTCTACTGCTTTATCGACCCAACAGAGCCTACAGAGGTGTCATGTTATCATATTATTAAAAATCATCAGTTCATTGATTGTATATTATTACTGTATCTGCATTACCAACGGATCACTGTAATTTAATATCATGTAAGGATTGATGAGTCAATCTAAGTACTGGACTGTAAGTATTGACAGGTTTCTATTTTACTGTTGGTGCTTTTTTAACTAAACTGAGTTTATTGCCCATATAAACTAATGAACATATATACACTATATGTCCAAATGTTTCTAGACACCTACTCCTCCAGAAGTGCTTTTGAAAGCAAGAGTAATAATAGGGGGGTTGTTTTCCCTTTGCTGCAGCAACAGCCTCTACACTTCTACAAAGTCATTACATTAGAGTTTGGAACATTTCTGTGAGTATTTGATGGCATTTGGCCATGAGAGCATTGGTGAGGTCAGATAGTGATAATGAATAATGGATAACAAATCCCAGAGGTACTGGCTGGAGCTTCAGCACTCTAGAGAAGTCAGTTCCACTGCTTCACAGCTCAGTGCTGCAGAGATTTATACCCCTCTAGCCCCTCAGCCCAAGCACACCTGATTCAACTGACCTGATAATTACCAGGTTTCCCTGGTGTGTGAAAGCAAACAAGGAAACAGCAAACTGTGCTGGACTCTGGCCCTCAGTTCCCCACCCATGCTTTAAAAGGTGTTCCTTTAAAAGTTTTCACTTTACAGCAGGCTGGACAGTTTGGGACTTGGGAGATACTCACATTCTCATCATAGATGTTTAGAGACACAGCATTTTAGTTGTATATTTACTGGATTATAACATATAAATAATATTTATGCTGCTCAACAGAAGGTTGTATATACCAGATGGTTAACAACTAAATACAACTTCACTCCATCCAGGGCTTCTCGGAAGATCCACCCACTAAGCATGGGGATCTGTATGATCTCCCAACACAACAACACTCAATTGTCCACAAACACTGAGAAAAATCAAACCAAATGAATTAATATTAGTCAGCTAAGCATTTTAGTGTAACAACAAAAAAACACAAAGTTAAAAACATGGAAAGGCAAAAGGTTTACATCACATCTCGTGAACTACTTACATCACATCTCGTGAACTACTGTATCATCCAGAATCTCATGTTTGCTTTATTGGCTGTTTGAGTGCAATTTGCAAGTGGTACAAATAGTATTTACCAGTTTATGATACCACTCAAACACAGCAATTAGGGTAATTTAGGGTAAAAGTAATTTGCGCCAGGGCTCTGAATGCCGTCTGCAAGGTGTGTTCTCACCATGTCTGCATGAGTTTCCTCCCACCTCCCATAGATTGATGCCCTCTCCAGGGGTATTCCTCCCTTGTGCCCAGTGATTCTGGGTAGGCTTTGGACCCTGACCAGGGAAGAAAATGAAAAAAAAAACAAAACAAACAAAAAAACAAACAAACAATATTATAGACATGCTACCATAGGATATTTATTTTCCCATTTTTCCAGACAATAGATCGATTTTGGTTTGTAAATACAAAATAAAATTTCCAAATTTCCAGAGTTTGAATAGAAATCAAAAGTCTATAAAAACATAGGCTGGTCCAGAGAAAAGGCATTACATAACAGAATTTGAAATCTGACAGAATATGAAATCTGATTCCATCCTGATTTGATTTTGTGATTCATTATTGGCCGTGCTGCAAAGCCAAAACCTCACACACTTTAATTTGTTATCTACTAGACCTACATCATATCTGAAGTTGCTTTGTAAGTAAAACACCATTATCAGAGTTTACATTCCATGTTCACTGAATACTCTTTACACATTTTGAAGGGCGAGAACCTTTTTTATGGAAGCTTTTTCCATGCTGTATCTGCTTTGCTCTTTAACACTGAAGGCTGCACATGAAAACATGCTTACTAAAATTTAATGGAAAATACAGAAATATATACTGCTTTGTAAGAAATACATTCATAACAAACCAGTGACAGTCGTGAAGAAAATAGAAGCTAAAGCTGATGAAGTGCCAGGACACAACAGTGCCAACTGTGCCCAACATCTGTAAAAGACAGAGTGCTCCTACACTGGATTAAAACTAGTAATCCTGGATTATAAGCAAGTCTAGATTAATTTAACCTCAAAGGTCACAGAAGTTGAGCAGCAGTTGGACAAACATCTAAAATGAATCCACGTGGACTTTTAAAGCTGGAATCAGGTGCAGTGCGGATTTACAATGGTATTTAGGTATTAAACAACAACCAAAGAACAAAATGAAATAAATGCTTTGTAAAACTGAATGCCAGCTCCATATCCCATGCAACATCTGTCTGCTGACGCTAGTGCTCTAGCACATGCTTATTGAGTGAACAACAGGGAGCTTCTGAGCCCCAGTGCATGACCTTTAAAAACCACAGTCATTGCCTCTAAATACTGACACAAACACAACCTGAAAAGTGCTACTGGCTCTTGTCCACAATCATATGATCAATGCCTGTTGGCATTTACTGTCCTCAAATGTCTTTCTCGGATGTGTGCGGTGAGATACTGGCCAAGCCTGCACAGCTGTGGGGAAGAAAGCCAGGCAGAATACTGAGTGACCTATTAAAATACCAATAATACAAAACCATGCAACCATGCAGTCTGGAAGGTAAAAGTAGTACATAAGGATTGCCTCTTACATCGAGAGATGACAAAAGAAGTATGATCAGATGAACTTCCAAAGGCGTTTTCTTTTTCTGAAGACTACATAAATGTTATTGTGCAAAGCCATGAAATATCATTTGAACACATACCCTTAAAATGGCAATGAGCAGATGTTAATAGAAAAAAGTAAGTGAATGTTTGGAATTACCTGGATTTCTTCATAATTACTAATAAAATGTGGTCTGAGCATTATCCAATTATAGACTAATACAATCTAATCAAACTAATAACACACAAGTAGTCTGACTGTGCATGCCTTTTATTGAGCACATTGAGTATACATCCACAGTAATCCTGGAACTGCAAAGAAGACTTGCATAACATTAAAGAGAAGTTATGTGTTTCATTACTTTAGTATTTCTGGGATGCCCTGCATGCACAGCCCTCTAAAGGTCATGCTGCAGCATCTCTAGGGTTAAGATCAGAACTCTGATTTGGTCATTTCAAAACACAAATCATCTTCTTTTTCAACCTTATTTAATCTTTAGTTGACAAACAGGATTTACCTGTGCATATACCGGAGTCATTGTCTTGTGGCATAACCCAATGTCTCTTCAGTCACGGACTGCTACCCTCACATTTGTCTGTAAAATATTTAGATACACCTTTAAATTCATTGTTCCCTCAATGATCGCAAGCTGTCCAGGTTCTGAGGCTGAAAAGCCCTTCACCATGATGCTGCCTCCACCATGCTTCACATTTAGGGTGAGGTTTTGGTGTTGGTGTACAGTGTTCATTTTTCTTCAAATTAATCATTGTGCATTTGTGCTAAAAAATCAATAGAACATTTTCCCAGAATTATAGCTGTACACACAGGTCTTTAGCAATGCTTTTGTTGCCTTTTCCAGCTTCATACACCTCTATAACATATCTTCTGAGTTCTTCTGAAACTTGTTTGCATTGAGGCGTGGTTCTCATCTCCTTAATTGGTACAGCTTTTATATAAGTCATTAACACAGATGATCACTTACTTTTTCTAGCCTGCACTGTGGATGTTTATCAGTGTGTTCAACAAAAGACATGAACACAACAACTGTTTGTATGTCATTAGTTTAGTTAGACTGTTTCTATAAATACGACAGATGATTAGACCACATTTTAGTAGTAATCAATGCAAAACTCCAGGTCCTTTATGTTATTATTCTGTATGTACAATAGTCTTATTTTGTCCCATTTATTTGTTCCAGGCCCAGTGCTTCTACCATATCAGGTCAGTCCTGCAGGTAGTGATATCACAAAATGTGCTCTCCTCAAGGATTTGAGAGCAGATCATCATTACGGTAAGTACATTAACTAAATGCAGGAAACAAATGCAGGAATCAAAGCTAATGCAATATACCTGGATTATTAAGGGATTAAGTGATTTGGAAAATAGTCAAGTCAAGACAATAGCATTTCCTGTTTAATCTCCTCTCCAAACTAGCACACAACCACATAATCTGTACAGTACTGCTGGTAAAACAGGAGATGCAAATGTATTGTTGAGGCAATAAGGATTTACCTAGTGCTATTTCCATCACTGTACTGCTACTAAAATAATGCAGTGCTGTGCTGTGAATCATAGACCAAATAGAACAAAAGGTTTTTTTTAATCTTTTTATTAAACAATTACCAATTGCAGAGTGAAAGGGACATGGTAAAGAACATTCCTCTCCCTCTGTCTCCGAAAGGCTGGCCTTCTACATCTGATGGAAACACAATGGCACTCTCTCAAAGCCATTCACTTCATGAATATTGTATGTAATGCTGGTAGAAACCAGCACAAATAGCAATATGAAGAAGTATAGTAGTATACATTTAATTGCATATTAGAATATCATATAATTATTGTCCAGTTGTGATATACATTTCATGTTGTACCACTGAGCCTTTGAATATTCCAAAATGGAGCCAGGTGCATTTTCACCTACACACTGTGCATTTTACAGTACAGCCTAAAGCCGCATTGGGTTTTGTCAGGGAATTTTCATGTGCAAAAGGCGAATTTCAGGCGAATTTCACGTACGCTTCCAGGCGAATGAATTTTGAGTCAACTTTGGTGAACTCTAACATGTAAATTAGCGTACCCGACCAATAGCGTTGAGGCTCTGGCTGTATGACCTATGACGTGCTCTGTACTGTCTCTGCTCTGTCTGAGCCAAGATGGAGGAAGCGTTGATTACTCAGGTTTCAAAACAGGAGCTATTTTTTGTGCAGATTACAAAACACAACACAAGCCTGAGGCAGATGGTAGTGGATCTTTTCTTTAAGCCTTTTTTAGTAGTTTTGATTTGCATTAGCTGGTCTGTGAAACTGCGGAATCAAAACAGAGGACCATTTACACTGCTGATTTAAGGCCCTGCTTGTAACCACACCTATTTTGCAAGGCAACGTTAAATGCAAAGACTCAGTGTGACCGCAGCTTAATGCAGAGGCCATTTCTTAGTCCTTGTCCATGCATTCTCTAATGGACTTTGAGTTCCTGACCTATACTTGGGAGAGCCCACTGAGAGCATGCAGGCACAGGGTCTGAGAAACCTACAGGAAGTCAGCAAACACAGACAACAGTAAAGAGCACATGCACAATGCAATGTAGAATACTAAAGAGGGAACATCAATAAAATATCATTAAGATGAGAGATTAGAAGGATAAAAAGATAAAGAATGCGATAGAGAATGTAGAGCTAGAGTGAAAGAATGAGAAAGAAAAATAGAAGGTGCAAGCTTATTGAGGGAAATGGCAGGTCCCTCAGTATGAACACGGATGGTAATGAAGCGAAGCCCAGAGGGGAACCTGAAGCAATCACAGAACACAATGACGCTATAGAGACGTCCAGTCACCCCGGAGACAATAGAGACCTCTGCTGGGATCTACTCAGTGATGTCATCTCTCTGGATTGGGCCAAAGCCATCAGGCTAAGAGGTTCAAAGGGGGTAAGCTGTTCCCTTGTCTTTTTGCCAAAGTATTAGTTTAATTCAATCATGTCCTCCTCATTCTTTTCTTATTCCCCCCTTTCATTTACTCCTCAGAGTTTATTCAAGAGCTTCAGAAAGTACAAGTAAGGCAACGATTATAACATGAATATGGAGTGGAGCACAACAAGCTCTGAGCTCTCTGCAGTGTGGGTCTGAAGAGGTCTTGAGTTAATGCTGAAGAGGGGATCTGCATTTGTCCTACTTTTTGAACCGCTTCCTCCAAAAAGCCTCCATTTCACATTCGCTTTGAATCTGAACTCAAAGGAAACCAAATGATACATTGATAAGGAGCCAAGTTGAATAAGAACAACTACAACTACAGGTTTAAGTGATCACACAGCATTTATGGTTAAATGAATGGTTGAATGAATGGCCTAATCAATATTAGTGAAGGTTAGCCTTCAACGTTTGCCAACAGCTACTTCACCTACACATCAAACGCCATGTTCTGGTGGGTAGGGACAAAATGCAGCCAAAATAATGTAGAATTTAATTACTTTTTTTTCTTTATCTATGTCGTTTCATGTATGTTAACCCTTACGTCTAAAGTTATTACAGAGAGTTGTCATGGTTTTGCATCAGTATTTACATGTTTTTCCATAATTACACTGTCAGTTATGTAATGAGGAATTACATTAACATTAGATTTTATTGAATTCACATTTTTATGTTCATTTCAAGATCAAGACATGCCCTAAATGCCAAACCAGAGACACAGGAGATAGCAGAAAAATAAATAAAAAAATAAAAGAAACAGGCCGCTACCCAGCTACCTTGGTTTGTACCTTGACTTGTGATTCAGTGCTTAAAATAACAAAAATCTAATCTGATACAAACAGCAACAGCAGTCCTTACAATTCATGGAAAAACAATCTGAAGTAAAGAATACAAAGTACGCCACTTTAGCTTTGCGGCAAATGTAGGCAGTGATGACGTAAATGAAAGGATGCAATCACTGGAAATGCAAACCACCAGCCATTTATACCCGTCAGGTCCAGACTCAGACGATCATCTGGAATAACATTATTATATCGGATACACTCTCTCACTATCCATAATGCCAGTAGGACGGCAAAAAGAGATCAAAATAGATGAAAAGGAGAGAGTGAGTGAGTGTGTGTGAGAGAGAGAGAGAGAGAGAGAGGCAAAAGCATGTTTTCTTTCCACAAATCAAGACTGCGGGCGGGACATCGTCTTATCCGCTGGGATTTAAATTGGAAGATGAAAAGTGGGCATTCTGAAAAACAAACACGGAGTGAAACCCAAACACTAGAACTGCTCACCTCTTGCAGTACCTCCGGCACTTGCACTGGAGAGAATGGGATGAAATCCTGGAAGAAGGCTGAGGAGGATAATGAGGAGAGAGAATTCTGAGCCAGGCGTTTAGGACACATTAATTTGAGTTTGTTTTCACTGAATGAAAGGTGGGGGTATGGGACGCAGAGGAAAAATAAGCCCTGTTACTGGTTATGATATTAGCATGCTCCACTTTGCTGACACATGGTGATGTAACCAAACATTAGAAGGCATTTAGAGGCGGGTAAAGGTGGTATAAATGTCCAACAGTATTAAAATATCTTGAAAATATTTTGTTTACCCTGCTGAAAAAGGCTGGTCAAGCTGATCAAGCTGGTTAGGCTATTTGATCGGCTCTCCTCTCAGCATAGGGTGTGTTTTTGTTTGAGCTTGATGGTTTAGATGGTCTACAAGCTTGATCAACCTGGCCAAGCTAGCCTACCAGCATGTCCAACAACACCAGGCCGGTCGACCAATCTGACCGCCATGACTGACTTCACCAAGCTGGTTGACTAGTATGACCAGTATGACTGGGCTGGTCGACCAGCATAACCAGCGTGCCCAAGCATGACCAGCTAACCAGCATAGGGTATGTTTTCTCCTGCATTACCAGTTTTTCAACCACATTGACCTCATCAAAGACCACCTGAAAACAGCTTCCTGCTGGATGTTCCAGAAGGCTGTAATTTAAAAAACTTTAGTTTTTTTAGGCAAAATCCACCTACGAGTAGCCATTGTTGCAATGCGATGATGCCAGATAATTGCACTCGACTCAATCTTGCAAAACATAAAAGGCAAAAGGTTTATTTATTCTTTGTACACCATATCAGGGCATTTGAGCTTTAAAATACAAATACAGCATGTCTACAAATATACAAAATGTCCTATAAAAAAAAGTCCTACAGATTGAAATCTATACTATATACAAAATATATTAGACAGAAAGACAGCAGTCAGTGTTACTATGGTGTTGAAAGAAAAAAGGGCTACAACCATGTTCAATTTTAAGGACAATTTACATGACAGATATGATTATATAATAAATTTGCAAAGTGTGCAAATAGCAGTAGATTGTAAACATTACCAGCAGAAAGTGTATAAAGTGATATCACAGCATCACTGACACCTAGTTAAAGGTAAGGTGCACATATTTGTCACTGTACAGTGTACACTGTACAGCGAAATGTGTCCTCTGCATTTAACCCATCTTTGGTAGTGAACACACACACACACTAGTGCACTAGGGGCAGTGAGTTCACACACCCAGAGCGGTGGGCAGCCAACGCCAGCACCCGGGGAGCAGAGAGGGTAAAGGGCCTTGCTTGATGACTATGAAGATGTCTATAGCAGTAATATAATATAATAATTAGGTGCCTGAGTGGCAAGAATATTGGGGATGAATTCCCATCTTCACAACTTCTTCAGTAGCCTATGGGCAGAAACTGTTCATTAGCCTGCTTATTCATCTAGACTGGATGCTACTGCGCCATCTGCCAGATGGTAGTATGGTAAACAGACCAAGTGCTGGGTGACTACCAGGCACTACCTCAGGCATTGTGATTAGTAGATGTCCTGTAAGGCAGAGCCTGATGCAGCTGATTAGATGATGTCTATGGTGCATCTATAGAAGTCAGTGAGGATGTCAAGAGGCAGAACACACTTCTTGAGCCCTCACAGGAAGAAGAGATGCTGGCGGGCAGATTTCACAGCTGTGTGGACAGAGGAGAAACCAATTCACTCTGCAACAAAAATGGCAAATGGCAAAACCTATTAGTGGAGATATTGTAGTAAATAAAGTGTATTGTCATATTTATGCAACATATTATAAAAGTGTTATGACCTGAACACCACATTAAGGTCTGCATCTTAATAGCCATGGTTCCCTTTAAGTATTAGTATGCTTGAAATGGCATACCAAAGGCACACAGAATCATAAGGAGATTCGCAGACTGAAAGGCAATTACATAACCTGCAGTTAAGCCAAACCAGACATGTAACACCCTTTCCTTCCTAAGAGGAGGCTAGGGTACTTGAAACTGTAAAAAGCTGCTCTGTATGCAGGCAAGGTATGCACGGTTGTATGTACATTGTGGATGTTAACCATAACTACCATTCATACTATGTATATGCATGCGGCAAACAACTGCAGATTTTGCTCCTCACGCAGTGCAATTTACAGCAAATACAGCGAGTCATTTTCGGATTTAGCCGGTGTTGTCCTGCGAGTGCTTTTGGGCTTAGCTGTAGTGGGTGTGACTCGCGGCAGAAAAGCAGCTTCCACTGCCACCCTCTTTCGTCTCATCTGTGCAGCCGAGCCTTGAGCTGCCACAGCTCCAGCCTGAGTCCTTCTCGGCGAGGGCCATAAGGCCGCACAGCTTGAAGACAGAATGGTGTGATGTCACGCTGCATTAGAATGCTCAGCACCAGTTGGCAGCCTTTCCCTGCCGTCACATTTCGCTGTGCCTGTGACAGAAGTGCATATTTTATAAAAGTATTGAGACTCCCTCTTTGCTTTGAGGTCATTCTGACCACACAGTGAGCATGCCAAGCATGACTAGAGTCTTCTTCCAGAGCCACCCGAGAGCCATCTGCCTAACGCAAAAATAGATACCTCCCGGAAGCGCAGGTTTCTGGGAAGTCACTTAAGGGCACTTTTACTTATTGCTCTTGGGGGCCTTAGGACACACAGAGCTAAATGGATGGAGGTACAGGGCCTCTCACCTACAACAACAACGTCTCTAACGGCGCTAATGGTTTTAACGATCCTGTCTTCTCTCACCACTAAAGTCAAGCTTAAAAAGTTCCAATTGGTCTTAATACCTTTTTTCCCCACAATCCGGCTCTATAATGCAGGTCTAGACTCCTAACAGCAAAATGAGTGTAAAATCTCCTATAAGAAAGAAACTTTGACATGAGGCAAGTCACAGACTACAAGCCATCCTCATCTAGAGAAACTGGACAGTGTTATAGCCTGTCTAGCTAAAGACTAATGACAGCTTGAACACTACATGTTGTGTCCAAATGAGAAATTGTGCCCTTTTTGGTGATGAATAACGCAATTGATTCAAATACTTTCATTCAGATCATGTCAAATTGCTTTAGGGCAGCAATCTCATGAAAAACTGCAATTACTTAACATGTGCAACAGTTCGATGAATGAGTAGATGTACCCCTAGACAAAAGAAAGCCCATCTACAAATGTTAAAGGACACATTCATGCAAGTTTAATGTAAAACATTATTCACTTAATCTATGTTTTGATATGTTAGGACTCTTGTGCTACGTTCTGCTGTGTTTTCCATGCTTCATCGCTGGGCGCTGGACAAATACAAGGTTGTATTTAAAGATCCTCCTGCTTCAAGGTCCAACTCTGAACATAATAGAATATTATAAAACAACCAAGCAATGTTACCAAGGGTTACCCTCCAAAACTCTTTACTCTTTTTCCTGTTAAGAACTCACACTGTCTGTCACTAACTCTCCTCAAATGCTCATTGTTTTCACACTCTCATGCAGTTCCTCAAACTTCTCATTTCTGGGAAAGAGTGGGCTGTTCTGATCTTCAGAGCGTTTCCCTGCCCACTAAGATATGCACATCGTAGGTTCTGGAAAGTGCTTACATTGACAACAAATAAGACCAGCCAAAAATGCCTTCACTGACACCCAGGCTTACCATGGTGGGTTGAAGCTGTGTGTGCTAGCAGATGGTTCCTTTCCTTAAGAACCTTTCAGTGAACCTGTGGCCATGGTCATCCCAAAAGTGTCAGACCAAATGACAGGAGTGCTAAGAACCTTCACATATATCTAAGAACAGTTTTAAAAGTGTACCTCACAAAGCTGTAAAGAACCAACCGAACATCTCACTGTTTCTCCCAGAATCTAAACCCTGTCAGTAGACACATCAATAGGTATTACTTTATGTCCAAAGGTTTGTGGACACCTGCTCATAGGTCTTTCATCTGATATCAAAGGATATCATTTTAATAGGGTGTTTATTCCTCCTCTGCTGTAGTGACAGACGCTGCTCTTCTGGAAAAGCCTTACAGTAAATGTTGAAACACTGTTATGAGGTTTTGATTGCATTTAGCCACAAGAGCATTAGTGAAGTCAGATACTGATGTTGGATGATACTGATGTTTGGAGCACAAACACCACTGGAGCTCCAAGAGAACACAATTCCGCTGCACAGCCAACAATCACTTAGCATTGGGCATGGTAATCTTAGGACAATGTGTGACTGCTCTAATCAGTCTTCTAATAGAAGTGCATGACTACGCTTACTATGCAAAACTCTCCAACGTGGGTGTGTTTAGCTCAATTCACTAATTAGAAGTGGTGTCTGGATTCTTTTGAACATACTGATCACTGCATTTGAGGCCGATGTCACGACCAAGCACTTGGAAGAGTACTGGCAGATCCCATTGGCTTGTCATGGCAACTTATGATGCATAAGCTTGGGGCAGTACTGATGAAACACACATGGCACAAAACCAGATAAGTGGGCTTGGCACATACAACACTGCCTAATAGCAAAAGCTGAGGTGCTTCAAAGCATCCCTGGCAGAGGCCAATCGAACTATATTGCAGCCATTTGGAATGTTATTGTGTCTAGTACATACAGTACAAGTCCTACATCAAAGCTGCTAGCAAGACGTCTGCACACCCTTTTGCCTTGGAAAACCCAGAAGACGTCTGGAAATCCACCGTAATTGTTTGCAGCAGTTCGGCACAAGGTTTACTTTCGTAATATCTGGCCATGGTCATGATGTTATTCAAAACCATCACTGGTTGCACCTGCCACACAAGTGAACAAGGGGTTATAAAAACCTCTGGTGGCCAACAGGCCACGTGCCACTTCTGCAGAACTCACCGAAAAAACAAACAGCGCACTTACTTGGCACATTAGGGCCTGTATTTTAGGCTGTACAGTAACTGTGCCTTTCTCCCTGTTGTTTTTCAAATGAGAGGTCAGCCAGTTATGGGGGGTGACTCCTCTTCCTGCCCTCCAGCCAGCCATCACCCTACCTGCTTCCTGTGCCTCCAGTGAAAGGGGGGAAACAGAGCGAACGCCTGTCAAAAGGTCACCTGGCAACTGCTTCCCTCCGAGAACTCATCGCCGTGGAAACGATCAGTCAGATGAATTGTGTGTTTTGGGAGATGGGAGGGGGAGAGCGAGAGGAAGAGCGATAGTGAAAGAGAAAAAGCGAGAGTGAGAGAGATACCCTTGGATCAAACATATTAATTAATCTATTTGAAAAAAATAAAGGAAAAAAAAGTCCTCAGGAAACCTCTTACATGCAAATTAGCACACCACTATGTATGCTGATAAGGGACACTCCATCTACAATGTTCTTGCAGTGAATTCAACACCCAGCGTGCCCTATTTCAGAACAGTAATTAGCTATTAGCGCTGACCTGTTGCTCTCATTCTCTGTGTACTTCAATCACAGACTGAACAAAAGGATGTTAGGAACATCAGAGCTGCTGGCTCCAGTCAATACTACCTTATCTTTTCAGAGACAGGCTTGTTGTAGGCTGTACAAGAAACATGAGAGTGATAAGAGGCCTGAATTATAGAGAGCATTAAAGCGACTATTTTCAAAGCGCGTTTGACTCAGTAACAGCACTTAAACTTTAAAGCTGCATCTGCTTGCAACCAAATGGGGAAAAAACAAGATAAGAAAATGCATTATAAGCCATTGGCTGGGCTAAATGATGTTACTGTATTTATTGGAGTGCAGTTTTTCAGAGGAGAAATGAAAAGACGTTCCAACGGATAACAGCAGCCTGTTACCCAGTGAGACACACAAACACACACGAGTCAACTGCACAGCACGCATTCACATTTCCTGTCTTGACCCATGCTAAATCCTGTCCTGGAGGGGTGGGGAATTGTGCTGTAACAGAAGTGTTTGCATGGAAACACTTCTTTTCCATGATACTGGAAGTTATACACAGCAGAAACACAGAATCCCTCCAATGCACCTACCCACGCCACCATGAGATGCTAGTTCAAGAGTTCAAAGAAAACAAGGTGTCATGGTAAGATCAAGGAACGAGGCCTTGATCCAAAGATACACATGGTCTTCTCTCTTTTCAGGTTGGCATGGATTCTGTTTTGACACATGCACTCTGTATATGCTCTCTGTACTTCTCAACAGACCTCAGGGCGCTGCAGAAATGCAAGTTTGTGTGTTTTAGATGAGGCTCGGTCCAGCTGCAGTCTAGCAGGTGCCCCGAGTTATGGGCCGCTCCTGTTTGCGTGCCTCTTTTCTCAGCTGATGAAGCTCAATACAATTAAGCTGAACTGAATCTTTAACAAGTTTGTCTGGCATTTGTTGTTATAATGAACTCTTAATGTTTTTTTAAAGGAAGCAGCTTAACTGTGTAACAGAATTGCCTTTTGGACACAGGCTGTTACTTGTTGGGGACAAGAAGTGTAGCAGTGAGAAAACGAGCTGTTTAACACAAAATATATGTGTAAATATATTCATATCAGTTCAGCAAAAAGAGGATGTTCAGACTAGTTAGAATGCAGAAGGCTTCAAACCGCTTTACATTTTGAAATTGCTGTTTTTTTTTTTACTTATCCGTGAAACCTAGAATCTTAATAAGATAAAAAAACACAGCCGATTCCACACCTCTCAATTATTGGTTATCTTATAAGAAATATGTATATTATCTCTACATTACATTTCAAATATTGAATCCTTTGCCTATGTGCCTCTCTAAAAGGACTGTGGTATGTTTATGTGGTGTTTTTTTCATGGGTGGTCATCATCTTTCTTGAGAAGGACACTGCGATTCAGATAAGGACTTGTTTATGCCAAGATCCTAACTTTCTTACCAGACATTTTGGAGGGGCCCTGATAGTGTAAACGCGTGAGGCCATTTTGTGGAGATTATTTGGGAACGTTTGAGGCCTTCAGGTCTGACTCAGAGAAGCTGTTTTGAGGAGCATGTCAGTAGGAGGTGTATGAGGGAGGGAATCTTTGTTGACTGACACTGACGATGAGACCATCTTTAGTAATGGTCTAAATCAGGGGCAGGTGGAATCGGGCCGAGGCCCAAAAAAGGTTCTATTCTTTCACTTTGAATTTGCTCGGACAACAGATCTCAAAGGAAGAACCAATCCGAATCTTTATTGTGTTCTACACTTACTTCAATATTTCCTTTTTATGTTCTTATGTAATCCTGGAAAACCATCTAACAGTGTGTGCTCTTCGACCACACGTGTTAGAAGAGCTGTAATGATTGAATTGAACAGTGTACTTACTATGTAGTAGGCATGTTTACCGCTGATAAGATTAGTGCATGGTACAGGGCTTGTCTGTAATCACACAGCTCCCTGCTTCCTACTCAAATTTAGATTTTGTAATTGGGATATGCTGAAGTGTTGTTCTTGAGACAGGTGCCAGTTCTGCTTGGGGGACTGTGGAAGCAGAAGTGGACTCAATCAAGCGGTGAGCGTTAAAAACAAAAAGGATGGTTGACTGTCCTTCTGAGCCTCTGTTAAAAGCATTTTGGACTTCTCCATTAAAAAACACATTATTGGAGGAATAACATGAAGAAAACTGCCAGCCAATAACATCAAGAACAGTGAATTAACAGAAATGACAACAGCAGAGTATTCCCATATGTCTTATTAAAACAGACATATTTAAATGTATTTGAATGTTCATTTAGATTTATTGCAATAAAAAAATTACTGTATCATTTTAGGAAAGTGTTCTTTAATAAAAAGTGGTCTTTCATAAGCTACCTTTAAAGTAACATATTTTAAAAACCATTACTACACACTGTCTGACACGTTTCCTTCTCAGATAAAACATTTATTCCATAATTTATATTCTTTTGAAAAGCAAAACAATCACTTAAAACCTTTATGTCATGTCCTTTAAACCAGATGTTCAGTCAACAATGCTTAACCACTCCTCCCACCTAACCACTGCCACACTACGCCATTAGTCTAATAGCTGAAACCACAAAACAGTGGTTGTTATTAGCCTGACAAGACTGCACAGGTCGATCAACAGGTCCTTGACGGGTCAAGTAGAAATATCCGACTTAAAAATCACCGATAATTTCAATAGATAAGTGCTCTCTTTTGGAAATGAGCCTGTGGCGATCAGCTCTTCACGAGCTAGATGCTAATTCAGCATTTCAAAATAAGGCATCAGCTTTCCTAATTTACCCTCCCTTTCTTCCCTTTTCTCGTCCTTTTTCACATCAGGAGATTACGACTCAAATCCAACCCCCCTCAAAATCATCTTTCAAACAAGACTATTCACAAGCTAGGTTTGAGAGGGCCATTTCCATGACAACAGGACAAGATTAGGTTGGTTGGGGTGGTGGGGGTTGGGGGGTAACTGCGATTTGCGCAGGTCCTTGATTGGGAAAAGCACTTAAAGATTTCTGTGGAGAGCGCAGGGGGCGAGTGGCTCAGTGAGAAAATGGGCTGGCCCGGGGAACAAAGGAGCACACGGGAAGGAAAGCAGAGCATGTGAAATTCATGGACAAATTTTAAAAATATGACCAGCGTGTGCAATTCAGTTTGAAACCTTTTATCTGGTTCTGACTGGATGAATTTGAAAGAGACTTCTCATACAAAGCTGGGCACATACGGTATTTTTTCCCCTGCAAGAAAAAGCTTGAAAATTTCAGCAGTTTTCTGTTCGTTTCTGGCTTTTCACCTGAATTCTTTCATAGCATATTCAAGTAGCGTGACAGAGGTTCATGAATAAGCTGATGAGTTCACACTCCTGTGGCCTCCTTGTTAACTACCCTTCCTGTCCGTGCTTCCATTCAACCAATGTGCTGCCTCCTAAAGCAGAAATGTCACTGTCACTCACGTCTGTATGTGGCCAGAGAATCACAAGACTTTTCACAACTGGTGAGCTAAGCTGCACTGCTCAGCACTGTAGCCTGCACCAAGCTAAAGGCCTCCTGTGCTCGGTAGTGGGGGTGTCATGATGCACATATTTTCAGGCCTGATATTATTTCCAGTTCTTCTGTCATGATTTTTTATTTTTTTATGATCTATTAAAGGCTACATATTTCTAATTATTCTAATTACTACACAGACTTATGTAAAATTCAAGGTGTTTTTGATTTCGTAAGTGAAAATAAATTCCTTATCCTCTACACAGAGCACACATTTAGTAGCTTATATTCAATTAAATTAAATATTGCAAAAATGAAAAAAGCAATGCAAAAGTTTAAATAACTTAAAATAACAGCTTCAGAATAATCTGGAGGTACAATATTCATCTCAGAGTCATATTTGTGCAAAATACTAAAATATTACTCACATCAGTCCACGTTTTTCTTTTAAGCCAGGTTCACATTACACAACTTCATCAGATCAGATCGTTGTACTCTTCAAACCTTAAAAAACTTGAAATCAGGAATCTTTTAGTGGTTTTGTTTTCCACACTACACGACTGATCAGTGACACAGGGTCACAAATTACATGAGGTTACCCTTTATACCAAGAACCTAAAGAAACTTTTAAGTTTAAGTTACCTTGCAGGAACAACAAGGATGGAGGACACCTACTGAGAGGTGCTGTGTACTTGCTATTGCGCAATACAATGAGCCCATTTGTTAATCACTATCATCCACAGCTAACCAGCTTAGCTTAGGCTACCACAGGAGGGTATACGATCCTCACAACATAACAGAATAAACAAACAATTGTTGTTTGTGTTAAATGAACTGAGGTTTGACAACTTTACTACCCCTTTCAAGCCTTCAAGCAGAAGCATTATGATGTGCATTACCACCACCTACTGAACAGCATCATAATTTAAAATAAGAGAACGAGCATCTTCTGCCATCGTGTCAGCGCTTCATTAGCAATGATTGCTGGGTATTTCCGTTCATCTCCGTTTCTTGTTAGTTCTAGGTAAGTCACCAGCTGTGTTCCAAAGCCTAGGCTGCAGCCCAGGTCGGCTGCTACGTCAAAGTGAAGGACCCTTTGAATACAGCCCACATGGGTAACCGAGGGCCCACACGTGATCGATAGAGGACCTGGCCTACCTTGGCTGCAGCCCATACTTTGGAACGCAGCTAACAACCGTTGCATCCAGGAACTTTAACCATTCTTGGAAATGCGTTCCCACATAGCAGCCTAGCCAGCACTGAGAGCTAAAATTGTGTGAACCTGCCATTACTTCCGTTTGTCAACAAATGCACGTGTACAGCTGTCAATGAGGGCGAGCTCAAAGCACAACTCATATTTACTTATGACGGGGGTATAAAAGTGAATTACACTCTCCAACTGTAGGGGGAGTCCATAAGCAAAAACACCAATTCTCACAAGGTTTAGTGTGAGGGACTGTATATCGTCGCTGTCCAATTAAAAACATGTATCTCCAGAAAGACTTTATAGGAGAAGGCAAAAATTGTCTTAACTTTGAATGGAAGGCAATCTAAACTAAGTTTATTCCAAGTAATTTAGAGCTTTTCATTGGTCTATTCATGCAGAATTTTATTACAGCGTACAAAGCACATCTACAGGGTTCAAATGATAAAAACAGGCAAAAATAGAACTGTGTTTTTCATTGGACAGCAGCGATATACTGCACAGTTTTCTAATACAGTGATTCCCAGCTCAAGAAATTTCGGGAGCCTCCTGCCCAATGCATGGATTCCCTGTCTCAACATACCTGGTCCAGCTCATAAGGTAAAAAATCACAGTAAATACAATTTCCATATACTAAAGACTCATTTACTTTTCCTAGACCTTCTCAAGTCCTGTTTGAAAATCCTGTTTCAGACATTTCCTTCTGTGTCTGACAGCAGGCTCCTTAGAAATAACCCTAAATAATGTCTCACAGATGACTGACTCATCTCATCCAAGCCTTAGCTGAATAATATTTACATATGAAAAGGACAAGATCTCATCATTTTCTTATATCGCTTTCCTCCACATCTCAGAAATCTTCCAGCGAGATCTCAGTGTACATGGAGATCTTATGCTTCCTCACTTGTCTCTAGACATTCTTACAAGGAAACGCTTAATCTCCTCATTTCTCTTAAGCAGGGTTACAGAGAAAGAATTCAGAAAGCACTGATCCTTAATTAATAGGATTTCAAGATCTGCTGTACTTCTCCTGAGACAAAGAAAAGTTGATCTCAGGCCTTGGGTATCAGGAGATGAGTCAGCTGTGTTGGAGGAGGAGCCATCTAAACAGTTCCAGCAGTGCCATCTGAAGAGTTACGTTTCAGGACATAGTCAGATCCCAGCCTGACTATTACTGTCATCACTTAGGCCAGGCAACACATTTGTCCTGGTTACCGACTGAAAATCACTGCTAATTACGGAAGAGCTTAAGGCCTACGTTATATCAGTGCTGTCATAACAAAACCTTGCATCTCCAAAATGGTAAATGTACAGTCTAACTTTCAATAGAAGTCAGTGTAAACAAAATGGTTTTCATGTCATTTGGAGCCATTTATATTGGCTCATTCATTATGAAATTGTTGCCAGAATTATGTCTAAATCTGCATAAATCTGCACATTTTAAAGATTTTCTTGCATAGCAGCGACAGTTTGCAATGGTAAGAAAATGCCTACACCCAAAAAATCCCCCAAAATTACAACTTCTAGAATTAATATGTGACTTCAAAAGAAGCTGCCAGCTGGCATGTCTGCATAAACCCTACACACCCAGTTTAGTCTGATAGGATGCACTCAGATGTTTAGTTTGATCACTGACAGTGGTTTCCTTAAAACGGCAAATTAGAGACCCTCTAAAGAGATCTGTGACCTTTTCTTGGATACTGTATTGATATTTTTACATGGGGTGTGGGAACATTTGGATATATCGAGGTATCATAAATGTGATATGTTTTGCAAAACTGTGTCGATTCTCAAACATACAGTGTTGATTTTTAAGTAATAGTTTCAATGCAAAGATTGGTGGCAGACAGTAGTTCATTTTGTGTTGTGTCTTCAGATCCCACTGTTCTGATTCAGATTTATGGACCTGATGGTGTGTTTTATACTATGGCATTTTTCCTAAAATTGTATGTTAAAAAATTCCCAATATTTCACCTTGCTTACAATATCACAATATATCGCAATATTTTAAATCGTAACCCCTGTATCATGATGCGTAGCATATCACCAGGTTCTTGACAATACCCAGCCCTAATTTTATACTCATGCTCTCATTCTAACTATATGATGTATAGTGTTGTGTAGCCGAATATCTCTTGATTTCTTTGGCTTCTCCTGATGTTTCAGTGTTTCACGTATTTTTCGTATTTTTCACTGTACAGTGAAATGTGTCCTTAACCCATCTGTGGTAGTGAACACACACACTAGTGAACTAGGGGCAGTGAGTACACGCACCCAGAGCGGTAGGCAGCCAACTCCAGCGCCCGGGGAGCAGAGAGGGTAAAGGGCCTTGCTCAAGGGCCCGGGAATCGAACCCACAACCCTGTTATCGATAGCCCGGTGCTCTAACCACTGAGCCACCACTGCCCCACACAGCTTCAGTCAGATATGCTAATTCTTTTAGTATCACTGGACAACTCAACTCTGAGGTCTGGCCTCACAATGTGATTTGCTAGCTCAAGTGTAAAATAGTAACTGCTAAAGACGACAGCAGACCATTTATTTCTTGCTCGCCGTGTTGAAGTTGCTCCTACAATCTTGCTAAGCAAGGTTAATGTGAGCCAGCCACACTATCATGTTCTACTGTTGAACACCCTGGATCATTCATCTTTGTGAAATGTGAAAATCTCACCCCAGCGCTTATCAAAAAACAAAACATAACCCAGATTGTCTCCCAAACCCCTAAATCCACATTCCAAGATGACTCTAAGGGAAGCAAATGTCGGGGAGTCTCGGGAAGAGCTGTGACCTCGACAGTGAGACAGACTCCAGCTCTAGGCTCCCTACAGCGCCTTCTGATGATGTAATCTCCCAGCAGGCCATGCAGCTGGTTTGAGTAGAGACTATCTGCTGGATAAACCTTTGACTCGTAGGAAGATGAATGGGAGGAGAGCTGGGACACAGGGTTAAAGGAGACAACTGGATTCTACTGAAACAAAAAGAATGCCTGTCCTTACATTACTGAGCTAATCCATAACAAAGTGCTCCAGATTTACTGCCTCCGAACTGCTCCATCAACATTAGCAGTACAGTTAACACAAGCTTATTATTATTATTATTATTACTGTCATCATGGTGAGCCACCAACATGCTGTTCCTGGTAACCAACTGAGCATCACTGCTCTTAAAACTCAGAAACGTTTTAGGCCCACATTATATCATCACTGTTCTAACAACACCCAAACCCATTAGTGTTGTAGTTACAGAGAGTGAGCATTTAAAGCAACATTACGTAGCTACTTCAGGCTCAGCATGCTGCTAACTGCGCTATGCAACTTTAGGGAAGTGGGCAGGATAACGCTCGCGAGTCATGATTCGTATTCGTATAATCTGGTAATGCGTCATTTCACATGCTTCTTTCACTTTCACATATCTCTCAGCTTGTCTAGAAATGCATGTGTACAGCATGTCCTTTATGAGGGGTGAGTAAAAGGGCAGTTTACACTAGACCAGGAGCAAGAAATACCAATTCTCACAAAATGCTTCTTTAACTATATTATTTTCTATTGTACTATACTTTTACATTATGATTAAGATGTTTTGCCATTACTATTATTTTAGTTTATTTTATTTTTTATCTTTTGTAAATTTTCTCTGTATATTTTTATGTGATGCAGCTCATAGACCTGGTTTGTAACTCACTCACATTTAACAGGCTTCAGATTCTGCAAGGGAGCTGTAAACAGGGCGTTGTATGGTTGCATGGAAGTTAGGCCTGTGACTGACAGGGGACCTAAACATTTTTTTGGTATTTTGGTAAAAATGTTAGAGATGTTGGGCCCAATATAATATATTTTAATGGGTCCCAAACTCCCTGGCAGCTCCCCTGGCTGTTAGTATAAATAACACTCTGTCCTTGTTTTAACATTGCACCACAAAGCATTTTGAGTTTATTAGTGTTATTATTGAAAAACAAAACTTTAATTTTTAATGCAAGTTAATCTAAAGGGGGGTTATTCTAAGTAGGGCTGTGAAACATGACAATTTTTATATTGTAGAATAATCATTTTTGCCATACACAATTTGCTTTTCTAAGCATACTGTGGATATTGTCAGAACTTAAAGAACACATAGAAACTGCATGTTTAATTACAAACAGTGTAATTAGCCCTGTTTTGATGTGGTGCAGTACATTTTGAATAAAAACACTGTACTAAGTATGGGAGAGAGAATCTGCTGCTACTGATACATTTGTCTACCATCACATGTATTGTGATAAACATCATGTATCATAAAAATGTCTTTAAATATCATAATATAATATTTTTATCATATCACCTATCACCTCCTAATCCATCATGAATATGCAAGGCAGCTACTTCAACCACTACGGATACCCCAATTCATAGCCCCAGTCTTCCTGAAAGAGATCATTTAAAACACCTGTCTAAGGAAGTACTTGCAGTACACAAGGATTCAAAGAGGACAGCTCTCCCAGCAAACAGCTTTTAAATTCATCTATTAAATTCAACATCATAAAAATAGCAAATCCCATCATTGTTCAACAGCACATCTGAGAGTGGGCTAAATAACATTGTTATGGCTCACAGAGGCACAGATTTAAGATTAAGAGGCTTTGAGTTAATGGGAGAGAGCTAAACACTATGGGAACGTGAATAAATCTCCTGAAATTTGGCTCAGCAGAAATATTGGCCCCGAGGGGCTGTTCTGCAAGAACAGATGCAAGAATGCACACTCTTAGCCCATGCTATATTAGCCTACACATCTTTATAGAACACCGTAAATGTACAATTCTAATGAGAATTTCTGGAAAAAACGAAAATCACACGAACATGCACATTATTTAAGCAGCATTGAGGTCATACAGCAAAACATACCAGCTGGAATGCATGCTAGGCTAGTTGTGAGGCACTACCCTTACATACTACAGACACAGCACACACTTTTCCCATGATATATGCCGGGTGATCACAAAACTGCAATTGGACCTCCCTGCCAAATTAAACAATGGGATTTGGAATGGAATCCTCTTAAGGGGTGTAAAACCTCTCGGAGATGCTGCCACATTCAAAATCCGGATACCGCTGCAGGTGCTTGTTCTAAAGAGCTGTTACGTCATACAAGGGGAAGCAGAGATGACATGCAGGGACATGGCCTTTGTTTCTTCTAAGTGTGGGTTTCTGGCTGGTGTCTGGCAAGCTTTAATAGAGGCTAAACAGTCATTACTTTACTGCTCTGCCACTAATTACTGTTTTTATGCTACGTGGTGCTTTCGATATAAAATTATGTAGTCTATTTGGACATACACTCTACATCTAAAGGTAACAAGACAACCCTCCAAATGAGTGAATTCAGCTACTTTACTGAGCCCTTACTGACATAGGCCTTTTGACTATGCACACAGCTTGTATAATCTCCATGTCAAGGCATTGCTAATAGGATACCATGCATTGTGGAGCAGTGGACCTGCATTCTCTGGAGTGATGGAGCTCCACTGAATAGCCTAGAGATGGGTTAAGATGTTCATGAGTTCATGATCCAGAACAAAACAAAAACATCAGTACCCGACCTCAATAATGCTCTTATGGCTAGAACCCTTGCCGTTTAAAATACTGGGTGAAGTCATTTACACATATCTGGGACCTCTTGGCATGTGGCACAGCCTGAGTCCACCTTTTCCAACTATTCCCAAACTATTTCCAAATTTAAAGTTAGGCCTTCTTCAAAGAAGCTAGATCTTCTTCAGACTTGGCATCAGATAGAGGGGTACAAAGGCCCCCGGATTCGGACTTTACAGCACTGGAGCAGCGGAACTGCTCTCAACAGGTCTTCCCATAAGACTAGAGAATATCACAGCAAAGGTGGTGCTGCAAAATAAGGGTTTTATGGTTGTACAAAAGTTTTTAGACACCTGCTCAGCCAAACTTTTTATCTAAAATCGAGGGCATTTTAGATAAAAATGTTGGACGAGCAGGTGTCTGAAAACTTTTGTCTTATTTTGTTAAGTAATATCAGATGTTGAATGCGTTGGACCACAGGCAACTTCTAAACCACTAAACCAAGTCTATAAAGTCCCTGGCATTTCATTCACATTGCCTTCTGCCATGAACCAGCAGACAGGCATACATAGATCAAACAGTCGCCAGCATTCCAGAGCTGGGACTTCCATTTAGTACAATTCGGCAGAGACTTTCGCGTCAGATTGGAGCCCCACTCCGTTCTCCCTTATCTCCACCGAACAGATGCAGCAGCTTCATGCTAATTCCCGCCTGCACAGGACAAGCAGCGCGTCGTCATACGTCAGGTCTGATTTCATACCACAGCCGTCAGCCAAAGCCTCTTAAGCTGCGGAAATGCACCCGCAACGGTGGATGTGCTTAAATAACCACCAGCATTTATTTTGGGGAAGATGAACAGAGTTTGATTTCATAATATCTCTGTAGGCACATTTCAGAAAAGTTGTGGCAAGTTTGAAGAAAGCCTAGCTTTAACTTTGGGAATAGTTGGTGGGAACGGTTGGGAATAAATGGTGGAGCCCAGGCTGCATCACATGCCAGGAGGGCCCAGATAGTGGAAATTACTTCACCCAGTTCATTTAATGGCAAGGGTTCTAATCCCACCACTGATGTAATGCTACCAGAAGTCATAATGCTCTTGTCTAAGTAGCTTCAACTATCGAGTGACCAGTGGTTTTTAAACCAAAAGTCCCCAACTCTGGATTGTGCAACACTGGAGTAATGAAAACTGTGAAACTCTGGAGTGAGCCGTGGCAGTTCTCTCTCTGAATTAGAGCTCACACTGTTTTCACTGTTTGGGAGAAGTTTTGCCTCTGTCCGAAATTAAGATTCAGATTGGTTCTGCCTCTGAGTTTGACTTTCAGTTGTCCCACCTCCAGCTGAAAGAGTGATTCTGATTGGTTCTGCAGAGAAGATTTCTGAACTTTTTTAAATAGTCACACCTGAGAACATGGGTTGTAAATATACTTGGACGGCGGGATTAGAACCTTTATCTGGCCACGGACTGTATGTCTGACACCATTGCACTACACCTATCAATATATAAATATCTATCATATCAGCATCTCAAACTGCTGGGTGTAGAACACCACATGTCATGACCTATACAATGTCCAAATGTTTGTAGACACCTTTTCTAATGAATTAATTCAGCTACTTTAAGTTGCACCCATTGCTGACACAGACACATCCACACACATAGCTTGTAACAGGGTTGTGGGTTCGATTCCCGGGCTCGGCAAGCTGCCACTGTTGGGCCCTTGAGCAAGGCCCTTTACCCTCTCTGCTCCCCGGGCGCTGGAGTTGGCTGCCCACCGCTCTGGGTGTGTGTGTGTACTCACTGCCCCTAACACGTGTGTGTGTGTGAGTGTGTGTTCACTACCAGATGGGTTAAATGCGGAGGACACATTTCGCTGTACAGTCCACACTGTACAGTGACAAATACGTGCACCTTTACCTTTACCTTTGTCTAGTCCCTGTAGAGAAGTACTGCCATTAGAATAGGACTCTATACATTTACAGCATTTAGCTGACACTCTTATCCAGAGCGACTTACAAGGTTACTCGTATTATAGAGGCGGGCCAACGTAGCGTTAGGAGTCTTGCCCAAGGACTCTTATTGGTGTAGCGCAGCATAGTCACCCAGACCGGGATTCGAACCCCAGCCTCCCACATGGTGCGGCAGCTTAGTGGCAGGAAGTGGTGTTATCTGTTGCACCACACCAACTATAGATATACATGAATAGACAGACAGACAGACAGACAGATAGATAAATATTCATAAATATACAGATATACATGAATCTATTGATATCCTGCCTGGGTATGAAGCCCTGGAAAGCAGTGGAAAGGTGTGTCTCTGGGATGATGGTGCTTTATCCAGTACTTTTGGGATGAGTAGGGGTGGTGATCATCTAACATTCTGACCTCACTCAAGCCGTCCCAGTACAGTAGAGACAGTTACACCAACAAAAACAGGATCTTTTTTAATACTCTTGATATCGGAAGCAACAATGAATGAACAGGTGTGCCAATGCGTTTGTCCATATGTAGTGCAGTATCTGCACAGGGAGAAAGGTGCCATCTGAGATTCAGACATAGGGAACAGGTTTTACTGAGAAGCAGACAGAGACAGATGTTTTATGTAATTATGATCCATCTTAGCACACAGAAATGACCACAACACTGATTTACCTGTACATTATCCCCCGGCCCTTCTCCCGCCAAGGCAGTGACAGGTCGCGCGCAGACTGAACTGAAGAAACGGTCAGAAATACAGGTCCGGCGGCGGTCAGAGCTATAAGACGAGCTCTGCGGGTTAAACCTGCCTGTAGGTAACTCGACACGACTGTCTAATACCATAAAATAAGCCAATGGCTGCGTTAACCTTGTACTGCTGGGTCGTTTAGTTAAGCTTTGGGGCGGTTGGTTGGCTAGCTAGCTAGCCTGCTAACGTTAGCTAGCTAGCTAGCTAGTTAGAACAACTGTTTTTTAAAAATATATATTTTAAACAAACAAAAAAATAGTACTAGCTAGTTAGACATGTAAGGTAAGCAGAAAACGGAACTCTTTATTGTGTAAGGGACTTTTTAAAAATCATGGAAGTGCTAACTTTAGCTTGCTAGCTACGTTAGCTAGGTAGCGCTAGCTGAGTTAGCGCTAGGTTGACGTTGCTGTCAGATAGCTAGCATAGCTAGCGCTAACTAGTCCCAGTGGGCGCCAGTGCTCTAGTGTGATCTGCTCAGACCTAGCTACACTAGGACAAAACTATTGGGACACCTGTAAATTCATTGTCTCTTCCAGGAAGGCTTTTCTCCTAGATTTAAGTATTGTTGTGAGTATTTGATGCCATTCAGCAACAAGAGCGTTAGTGAGGTCAGGATGTTGGATGATTATCACCTCACTTTACCATCATTCCAGAAAACACGATGCTGGGGGGCTTTATACCCCTCTAGCCCACGCCTGGCATTAGCCATTGTGCCAATATGCTCATGTCGATCTGCATTTGCACATCTGTGTGTCAGAAATGGGTGCATCTTAAAGTAGTTCATTAGAATGGGTGTCCACAAACATGTGGACATATAGTGTTTCTAATGAGTGAATTCAGCTCCTTCAAAGTGTCTCCACTGCAGACAGGAATTCACTTACTCACCACAGACATCCTCTACAATCTCCTTAGAAAAGCACTGATGATATACTGCTTGTGAGCCTGTGGAGTATGAAACACCTTTGGGATGAGTTTAGGTGTCATTTATGAGCCATAACCAATTATCCAATATTAGTAAATGGCCTCACTAATGCTGTTGTCGCTGAAAGCAATCAAGTCCTCACAGCAATGTTCTAATATGTAGTGTAAAATCCTACTTGGAGGGTAGACTCTGCTATTGCAGCAAAGGAGGGCAGACTCCCTGTGAATACCCCTGAATTCAGAAGAAACAAAGAAGATACATTTATTGTCATTATATACGTACAGAGTACAACAAAATTTCTCTATTTGCATATCCAATTTCTCAAAGCTGGAGTCAGAGCTTTCAAGGGCTGTACAGCGCCTCATACCCAAAGCCCTGTAATCAAAAGCCCAGTGCTCTAAATCCTGAGCCACCACTGCCCTTTTAGAAAGAGCAGGTGTCTGCAAACATTTGAACACACAGTTTGTCTTTCATAATTCATCTATGAGATTGCAGAGTCATTAAGCTGGGAGTTATTTAGTTATCTGTTCACAGATAAAATCCTACTGAGCTCTGATTGCAAAATACATGTTCCTGCTTATCATGAACACAGACCTGTATGTTAATGTAGGTACAGCACTCCTCACAGCACTTATCTTATAGATACTAAAAGCCATATTTTAATTAATGGAGCATTTATTTTAATAGTAAATAGTTGAATTAGATGTAGATGTACTGGTGAATAATACTGTCTTCCTGCTTTTTGCGTGCTTTCCAATTTGAAAAAAGTAACAAAAAAAACAACTTGTAAAGAATCCCTATTAAATTATCCCCATCATCATCAACACCATCATCTTCTCTCCTCTCTTAGTGTTATTATCAGGCTAATTGCTCATTTAATGACAGTCTTAATAAGTCTGTGGTGCCCTTGGATCTGAAACGCTGGGCTATTTTAGATGAGACAGTATGCCTTTTGTTGTGAATGTTGTGTTGAAATGGAGAAAAAAGCCTGAAGCATAGAAAGATGTGGAACGTCAGCCTAGTGAAAGGATGTTCTTGTGAAGTAGAACAGCACTGATGAGCCCGTAAAACTGCAAAGAATTTTAACTGTATGTAACAAATCCGCTTGTTTGACATAAACAACTTGTTCCTTGTTTTATATGCCCAGTAGGAATTATACATAGATACGTACATCTACAACGGCATTTCTGAGCACTCCTAGTCAAAATGCATTACTGTGAATAGTATTTTCAACATTTTAAGCAAGATTGCTGTATTATTTTTGTTTTGTACAATTGTACAGTGAAAATAGGAAAGGACCACCATGCAAAAGCTTGGGGACTTCAAATGATTCCAGCTCTCTGATAACTTAATCAGCTAGGATTTGTTCAGTCATCATTAGGAAAGGCCAGGTGATGCAAATTTCAGCATGTAAAAATCAAGTCAAGTCAAGTAGGTTTTATTGTCATTTTAACAATATACAGAGTACACAGTGAAACGAAACAACGTTCCTCCAGGACCATGGTGCAACATAGACAGTGCATACAAAACACAAGTGCAACACAACACAGTACAGACAGAGAATAATAAATAATTGGGGGTAGTGTGCAAATTATGCAGGGTGTAATAAATATTGAGTCCAGTGAGGTAGTAAGGTTATTAGTGCATATGTAGTATAAAAAATGTAGTATAGATAAGTGTCAAAGTTGAGTATACTTAGGTATCCAAGGCACATACTCAAAACCAGACACTGTTATCCCACAATGCAATGTGAAACGGGAGGAGCACTCGCATCTAGAACAATTATTAGAAAAAATGATAAAAAAAGAACTTGCTCTGACATATGTTGGCATAGCAACACTTTGTTACTTACAGTTATCATAACAAATAAGAGCATTATTATTTTGTATAGTAACCCAACAAACCCAAACTATTATTTTTGGTATATAGTATATACAATAAAGGATTACTATGTAGCACTCAATTGGGACACTGATCTTGTCCCAACAGTCAGTAGCCACGGGCTTCTCTATTAGCTGCTTAGCACTCAAATTCCCACAAAGCAGGAGAGGGCTGTCTGAAAATAGCTAGTAACTTTCAGACAGCTGTTTGTAATGTTATTAAGAAATGGCAGTTAAGAAGCATGGAGGAGGCCAAGATGAGCAACCTAGAATACTTTCTGAGATAACTGCTTGTAGGACTTCTAGAAAGGCAAATCAAAACCTCTGGTTTGACTGGAAAAGACATTTAGGAAGATTTAGCAGATTCAGGTTTACTGTTCTACTGTGCAGGGACACCTGAACAAATATGACCTTCATCTCCAAAACATTTCCTGATTTCACGAAGCAAAATTCTGCATCAGACGTTTTCAAAGACTTGTGGCTTATCGTGAGTTGTATAGCTGTAGAAAAAGATGGTAGCTTTGTGTTTGTCACTGCATACTTTTTGTTCATCATTTATTTCTAGTGTTTGTAAGTTAGTTTCAGTGTTTTTAATCTCTGTTTTCCTACAGATTCAGAAGAATGAGTAGTAGAAATCGGTACTGCCCTTCAGCCAGCCCGATGTGCCGTGTCTCGTCTTTTTCCAGACAGCCACCTCGTGTTCTGATCGTGGACACATCGCCACCCTGGTGGTCAGAAACATGTTCTGTCCTGTGTGAGGCCCTTGAGAACTTCCTCGCTCTGGCAAGCACTCTGGAAGGGCCCAACAGAGTACCGCTGCTTAGTCTATATGCAGTCAGTCTACAGCAGGAGTGTCTGCTGCCATTTGTGGTGAGAGAGAGAGAGAGAGAGAGAAAGAAAGGAGACCTGTTTTTTTTTCTTTTCTTTGTTCTTTGTGTATTTGCAGAGAACAGTACATCAGTGTTGCTAAATGTCTGACTACTGTTTCTCCCATTTGTGGAATTTGCTTATTGTGGTATGTTGTTGCATATTAGATGAAAACTAAACAATATATTCATTCTAAACATTCCTTCAGTCATCTAAAAATCTGCAAGCCATCTTTCTCTCATCCCACAGCAAGTCAAGGGCAATCTCGCACGCCTGCACTCATGTGTGGAGGAGCTGCGCTCTCTGCCTAAAGAAGGTTGCATCCGACCACGGGCTGAACTTCTCAGACAGGCAGTGCTGGACAGTCTGCAGCAATATAAGCACTATACACATCATTCCACACAGGGGAATGACCTCAAGGGCAGCTCTGTAGAGGTGTGAGCCTAGCACTTATGTGTGGATAGAGTGTGAGTTTTCTGGTCTATTTTTTCAGGTCCTAACTTGTCTTTACTTTGCTGCCGATCAATCAGTGGATAGCATTTGAGAGCATAACCTTTGCCTCATGTCCAGAGTGCTTTCCTTCTTCACTTGATTGAAACCTCACATCAAACTGAATAACGTTCCTTGTGTGTTGGACCTTTTTGCTCACTAGCAATCATATTCAAATGATTTGCCAAAGGAATATAGAGCTAATTTAACCTTTGTTATCAATCTTTAATGAAGCCATTAACATCCTGACACAAACCACATGGCCTGTTGTGCCCTGCCTGCTCTCCACAGTCTCCATTGAAAGCCAGGGCTAATGATCTCCATGTAGGAAGCAGAGCAGAGGACAAGTGCATTTAATTAGATTATTCAGATTTTTTTTTCTCCTAAATGGGATTATTGCTACATTTGAGCCCACTGTCTCGCTCACTTTAGAGTTAAACATCTGCAGAGAGAGCACTGAGTGACTGTAATTTAAACAGAGATGCCTCTGTATTAGAGGGGGGTTCTGTGGCCTGCTGAAGCAGTGTGCTGCATACACAGAGCAGAGCTGATGATCATTATCTGCTTTCATCAGTGGTCATAAGACTAAAAATGAGGCACATGAGACTTTATGACTTCATGAACACTTTATACAGTCTGTGAAAAAATAAGGACACCTCATGAAAACATGTTGCTGTCTTTTTGAAATGTACATTCATTCCAACAATATTGAGAGGGGGAGGTAATCTAACTAAACACATAAGACTAAAGACAATTTTTTTTTAAATCATTAAAAAATGTAATAAATAGAAATGCTTTCTTGTGAGGAAAACGATTTATTAGTACTTAAAATGCCTAAATGAATGAAATGAAATCAGGCACATCACGTCAGCTGCAGATGATTAGAACATGGTAAGAGAGGATTTTGGAGGAGCCGGTTATATTTAACTGTCAGTCATATCAATTATTCTGCTTAAACAACTAATTACATGATCATCCAAAAGGCTTGGTGTGTTGAAGCCTTCAGCAAGAACAAACAGATTTCCAAAGAACTTCTGAAGAACGTTTCATTTAAAAGCTCTCAATTGATATTAATACGTAATGCTTGCTGGATTGATTGATTGATTAAAGGCAGCAGTCTTTCTGCACTAAGCCTCAGTGTTTAAATGCTCACTTCACAGGTGACAGTGTTGAGCAGTCAGTCAGGCCAAGCTGTACTGAGGCAGCTGGAGCAGAGCCTGAAAGACTCAGACTTGGTGAATTTGCGCAGGCTGCTGGTGGTCCATGTTGCTGTGGAGCAGACTTTTTCTGAGAGCGAACCAGCATGGAGCCCAAGACCCAGTTCTAAAGAGAACATGGACGAGCAAGGAGGTGAGCGTAATCATTTTGATTACTTTAGTTCAGCACTTTACCAAAGATTTTTCAAGAAGGCCTTCTTGTGTAGATTATTCAGTTTGTTGTGCGGTCTAATGTATACCAGAAAAGGAGTAATTATCATATTAACATGTTAACTTATTGAGGATGTGTGTTAGCTTGTTTTGGCTTGCATCTCTAATGTGAATCACAAGCCAAAACAGCAACAGAACGAGGGACTTTACACATGAGTTCCAGCCAGAGGTCTAAGCCCTCTCTTGTTTTCTACATGTTTACTTTAATTAAGGTTTTGTGGCTAGCAGTCTCAGGCTCGCCTTACCACAAACTGTCAGGAGGTTCCCATGGAAAAAAAGAAAATGCACATCATGCTCATAAAGACGAATCAAAAACTCAACTATGTGTACTCAACTATCTTGTAGACAGCACTCCAGGGGGCAAAATGAGATTTTGTCATACTGGCACACATCAGGAGTGACAGCAGCTCTGAAACAGGAAAGTGGAATCCTTTAGTGCATTATAGCCCAGTCAAAAATATTTAAATTAGAAGTTGTTGAAGCTCATAAGACTGGAAAGACTGTTTATCTGTCCCCAGACAAGCAGATAGTGGTTAAGTAGAAGTAGTTCATGGACTTTTTTTAGAGACTATCTTGCTTTATAACACCCTACATATCAAGCTCTGCCATGAATGGATTGTAAAAATACATGCACCAAAAGCTTATCTCAAAACTGTCATAGAACAATTTCTTTGGCACCAGGCAGCATAGCCATTTTCTAAAATAACTGCCTGTAACGTTGATTTAGATCCATTCAGCGCTTAGACATGTGGTTTCTATGCTTTGAACTATTTTGATTCTGTAAGTTTCTCTAAAACACTGCATTTCACATCAAACCAAACCACATAAATGGCTTTATTTACATCTTACATTTTTAATTCTACTGACATTTCGAAAAAATCTGTGCAATTTAAAGAAACCATAAATCAATACCAGAACAAGAAAAACACTGCTGCCTGTAGACTATCTGAATGTTCTCTAGACAGATGAAAGAAAAGTTTAACTTAATGCTACACTAAAAACAACACATAAGATTAGCACCAAAACTTCATCCCAACTGTGAAGCTTGGTGGAGGAAGGGTTATAGAGTTATTTTGTCTTATAGCATGGGTGGCTTGCATTTGTTGAATGACTGTTGAAAGACAACAGAACACAAAAGTACAAATCTAAAAACACTTGTGTAAATAGACAAAGAGTCTCTGTGATTTGAAAAAAAAGATAAGAATTCACTCTGAATACCTCCTAACTACTGCAGGATTAGCAGTTACAGATAGGGTTTGGTTGAAGTAATTGCCAGTAAATGAGCTATACCGAGTTACTAAACTAAGGTATTTGTTTACTACAGAAATAAACAGCTGCATTATTATGAATTTGAGGAGGATCAGATCTTATTTAATGATCCCTCAAAGCAGAAATAATAAGTTCCAAAAAGTTCACAGACAGGCACTGTGGTACTAAAGCAAGTTCAGGTTTCAAGTTCAAGTTCATTTATATAGGGTCTTAACGACGAACATTGACACAACATTGTATAGTTATTGTAATGGTGGTAGCTCTCTAGTGCTAAGAAGTTCCACCCTTATTTTAGCTGGATAAGTTGCTCCTAATATCTAAAGTGTGGGTGGCATACTCTTAAGTCCTGCTGTACTTTATCAGTCTCACAGTTAAGGCTGTTGAGATGTTAATTGGAATGTTAGTTGGTGTGTTCGGTTTTCTAGGGCATGGTTCATTCCTGATGTGCGTCTCTGCCAGCATTCTCTGCGTTTTGTCCTGCTTTGTGTATTTACATTAGCACAGGGAGTGTGTTGAATGGGTGGAGTACTGTTGAATTTCCTTGTCTTTGCAAAGATTTTCTCTGTCTGGCCATCCCTCTCTCACGAACTCAAAGAAGTCTGACCTTTGGAAAGTCAGCCAAGCTGGAAATTGCATAACAGCTGATAAAAAAAAATTGCTATTGCGAAGAATTCTATCGTCACAGGGGAAAGCAAGAAGAGTCAAAATAACCATAATGAAAACATTGCTTTCTAAATTACAGTGTAACTTTTTTCCCAATAAAAAAATAAGCTTTCCATTAACACAAGCCTTCAGAGTGACTGAGGTCATCTGATTCTAAGCTACTTCTTCTTAGGAACAGGTCACCTACTGCACTGCATTGAAGTTTGTACTGTCTGAGTGGCTGAAAGTGTTCTTAAGAAGATTTTATTCTTCTTGTGTAGCGATACACATTTTTGGGTTTGATATCATTTTAAATTTCAGTAACAAAATGAGGCCACAAAACTGGCATCAAGGTAATCCTTTGAAAAGCATAACTGCTCACCCCTCCCATCCCACTTTACTTTGATAAAATGCACGTATTCCTGATTTTCCTGATGTTGGTTTTCTATAAAAGAAGGCAAATAAGATACAGATAGAAGAGACTGAGGGCTGTATCAGTGGTACTGGTTACATTTTCATGTTTTTTATTTATTAAAAAAATGTTTATACTAGATTGAAATCAGTACACTCTTATGTATTAAAAAGAAATGTCACTTACCCTTGCAGTCTATCAGCCAAGACATGTTTGGTATCTGACATGTGCTCATTTAATTTACAACAGATGATGCTAGACTAACATGCTTAAAAAAACAAAACAAAAAAAAAAAACACTAACTTAAAGTATCACCAATCTGGTCTCCGTGAATTAATTAGCCAATATAGCTCTCAGCCTGTTCACAGTGCATCCAGATCTTTATTTGTTTTGCATGGACAAATTTATGTTCCATTGATTTTTGAAGCAAACAAATTATTTGGATTTGGATTTACCAAAATGAGGTTGGTGACAGCCCAGTGTTGGTTGGCAGTGTTAGCCTAGCATCTCCTGTTTTGAACTAAAGAAGCACACAGATCAGATATCAAACAGATGCAGTTGATCATGTCTTTGGCTAATCGACTGCATCTGGGGTTATAAATCATATTAATAACTCTTCCTTTATCTCACAGACATAAACACATTCTCCTTCACACTCTCCGTCACAAATCCATAATGACCTACAAAGCCTAGGGCTACTCTCAGAACAGGCAGGCTGGACAGCATCCCTCCCTCATCTCCCTCCCTTTCTCACATCCTGTTTTTGGCTTTCAGTGGACGGTCTTGAGCACGAGAGGCTCATGATTAGCTTATTGGAAGCTGCTGAGTGAAAGGAAGGAAGCAGGAGAGTGTGTGTTCATGTACAGTACAAGAAAGCCAGAGAGGAAAGGGCCTGCGTTTGTGATGGTGTTTTTGGATTTGAGCATGTGCGTTGACAAACTCATCAGAGATAAAGGGTGGACAACATTGTTAACATTGTTTTGCAATGACGGGTGCAGTGTGCAAATCCTCAGGTTAATGCAAAGTCAATCACTTTTTAAAGCCCTTGAGCCGTGAACAGAATCTCTTTCATCCATATGTCACACAACTAGAAATCCTAATGGTGTCATTATGATGCAACCTCGTGCGCTTCCACCTGGTCTTGGATTCGGGAATCTCTCTGCAATATTACACCCTTAAGCTGCAGAGAGTAGGTTCAATGACCCATTCAAATGACTACATTATCATGGCATTACTGTCAAATGCATATTCAGTGAGAGCATTTACGCTTAGCTCACCTGCTTTTTTATGCAGTGTGTTGACCTCTGACATTCAGAATGCTCAGACAGCAGTTTAGCCTGTAATGCATATATGTAAAAAGAGAAATGTCAAACCTAAAAAAAAAAGAAAATAACTATGATTATTTAATGTGATACTTGTAATGTGATCATTACATGATGAGTTGAATCCAACAAACCTGAGCAGACAATTCCAAATTGAGCAATGCTGTTGTTTTCAGGTGCTGAATTTGGGTAGCACCGCTGTAGTGTAATATTTGTTTTAATAGGTACTAGTTGCTCATTGTGATAGTGAAGGTATGCTTCTTTAGCTGTGTAGATATGATGATAATAGGATATCACAACATTTAAACTTCTACTAGAAGTAGTAGTAATAATAAATATATTTTTACAATATGTTATGTATGAATATTAATTTTATGTTTTATTAACTTTATAAAACCAATGTGCAGCTAAAAAGCATTTATTTTCTTTATCATATAAATGCTGATATGTATTCAAGTAGCTTCTTCAGTTCCCTACATCCTCACTTCCTCCTGGTTCATCTTTAACTTGCTTGGACTCAAATTCAGACTGTGGCTATGACTCTCCTACTTCACAAGTTTTCCTTGTGACAAATCAAAACAAGGCCATCCAGTCTAGACTGGCTGTCCCTCAACTTCTACATTGACTTCTCCTCTTTCTCTCTCTGTTTCTCAGAGGCAGTAACTCTGACTTACAGTTTTAGGGTTGGCAAATTTAGTGCTATGGCTAGGGAAGGACGTGGGTACAGAACAGACCTACCCGCCACCCACGCCCCCTTTCTTTCTCTCTCTCACCATGTGTGGCATTGCCATAGCGACAGGTTGGCCTGGTCATAGCAACATGTTTATGTGAAGAACAGGGCTGACGTTAATGTCACTCAGGCTACTATTGGATAAGATAAAGTGCGTGTCTGCGTTTGGGTAAATGGAATATATCACCAGGCGTCGGGGAGCTGGCAACTACGTAAGTAGGTCTTAGGATTAGTGTCTGTAGCTGGTTTGGTTTGGGAAGGACACAGGCAGACTGATAAGGGTGTGTTTTTGGGTCTCTGTGATGAAAGGATGTGTGTTTGTATGTGTGCTGTTGTGTTTTGACACCTGTTACTTATGAAAGTCTGATACCTAAATCTCTAATCCCCACCCAACAAATGCATTCTTTCATAGCAACCGTTGGGCAAGCTTTACAAGGTTTGCAAAATATTCAGTTTGAACTAATGAAAAAATAGTAGTCCACCATATTCTGTGAAAATATACACTAAATGGACAAAAGTATTTGGACAACTGCTCATTTATCTAAACAAAGATTTCTATTTCTCAGTATGTTTTTTTTATCTTAAATCTTGACACAGTTACGTTCCATCTTGTACATTATTATATCCATTTTCCAGATGTTAATTTATAGGTCAGTAGAGATTAATTACTGTCAGGTAATAAGTGGGCTATATTTCTAATCACTCCTGTCTTGTAAGTTCTGCAATGCTGTAAATGCAAAGACAACAGTCTTTAATCAGCGCAGACTAAACATCTTTCCACTCAGGGATGTCAGGCATGCATTATTCCGTTAATAGATTTAACATGACTAATCTGTCTAGACTTGGACAGTCTGCTGTCCCACAATGGTCACAGAGCTGCAGGAAAGAAAGTGATGAATAGCATCTGTCTCGTTTCCTCGTTTTCCCTCTCACTCCCGTGTTCCAGTAGCACCTGGCCATCTCTGTTTATGGCCCATTAGAGAGTGTGCACCATATATCTCCCATGGTTCACCAGTTCCAGAGTGTGTCTGAGCTGTAGCCAAATCTTCTCAGGTCATTTCAGGTGAAGATACCCTCTCCAATGCACTTTATCAACAAACCTCAAGGTTCCTGCGCAGATAAACGAACAATGGGTGTGGTTATCATTTAATGAGATAAGTGGACGTCTTGTGTGAGGGATTGGGTCTTTTTGTCTTTCTTATAATGAAGAATAAAGGCCATTATCATCACCTTCTGAAGAATATGGGAGTTGCTTCCTGATGCATTGGTGACCTCCATAAGTGGGGTTATCAGCTTGTAGCTGTGTTTAGACTATCATATCCTCAACTAGTATCAAGAGCAAAACCATGGATATTGAAAAGAGGCCATAGATAATTTCTGCTCTGAAAGCTTTGGGCTCTAGATAAATTGGAAGGTCTAATCTCAAAATGATTTTGTGCAATGCACACTGTAAGGCCCTGTTAATCATAATTGATCATTACCCTGATCATTACCCTGTTAATTATTGGATGAATCAGATCGACCGTCTCTGACTAAGACTGCTGTACAGTAATGCTTACTACAGTCCATACAGATCATGCTTTTGATTGTTAATCGCTACAGTGTTACTGTTTAACACCCGAAGCTTTACCCTATGTCCCAACTACAACAGCTTAGCCTAATTAATGATTCCCTAAATTAATTACCTAAGTGCTGTTCCTGTGGGGAAATCACTAAGCGAATAAATCATATTAAAAGAGGCCAAAGTCTGCATCTGGTTCAAGGAGTTAACAAACCTTTTACAACAGAAGATGAGCAGGAGAACTTAAAGGCAGGAACAGAGGGAACCAAAATAAAAAGAAGAAAGGAGGAGAGCTAAAGAGCAGCAGGTGGAAATGTAGAGAGAGATGTAGACAGAAAAACGAGAAGTGCTCTTTCAAGCTGGACAAAGACTGAGAGATTGAGAGGCAGTGAGAAGAAAGCCAACGAAGGTAAAGCGAGAGAAAAATTTTGGCAGACTGAAAGAGCAGAAGGAGGGAGCGTGTCCAGACTGAGGCAGCGTGAAAGAGAAGGACAGAGGATGAGAAAGAGCGCCGGGAAGACGAGGGTGGGCTAGATGGAGGGGGGAGGCAGAGTGAGAAATAAGGAGGGAGAGTGTGAGACTGGCTCCAGCATGCAATAAAAGGAAACAGTATGTGGCATGAAGGGTGATATCAAAAACGTCGCCGGCCCCAGGGGGAACTGAGGAACAAAGCCACACCATAAACCCCTATTCACTCACTCAGAGATTAAGCAACATGACTCATCACCATAAGCTGCTCTCTGAGCATGCAGACCTTCAGCTGGTGAAGGCTAGTCTAGGCTGGTCTAGGACCAGTTGTTTCTGCCTCAATTGTAGACATATTGCTTAAAATGAAACTATGTAACTGGTCTCAGTTGAGAAAAGAGCTTTCAGTGACCCTTATTCTCTCATATCTTATTCAAAGAAGTGATTTACAGTTGAAGGAGGACAGTGCTTTATGCATCACAAGCTATTCTCAATAGTGTCTCTATTTCAGAGGAGGTCATTGGTGTGAAATAGAAATGTCAAGGACAGAAGAAAGACCCAAGCTGTGTACGTTTTTATTGCAGATAAGATGTTTAATCTTTATTTGCACATCGTACCAAAGACTTGTCTTTGTTTTTGTATTTCTTGAAAGCCATTTTCAAATGCAGACAGACATTTACATGTATACAAATGACATTAGAAATGTATGCTTTGCATAGCCTAAGCATTTGTTTGTTAACAATGTTTTGCCCGTTGCTGACACAGATGTGCAAATACACACACACACAGCTTGTCTAGTTGCTGTAGAAAAGTATTGTTGATGGAACTGTCCCTGGAACAGATAAAAAAGGAACCTATTGGCATCATGTGTAATGCCAGGTATGGGCTAGAGAGGTATAAAGCCCCCAACATTGAGCTGTGGAGCAGTGGAACTGTGTTCTATGGAATGATGGTACTCTATCCAGTACTGTTGTGATGGACTGGGAAGTTAGGGATGAGGTGGTGTGGTAGATCATCCAACATCCTGACCTCACTAGTGCTTTTGTAGCTGAATCCAATCAAATTCTCACAGCAGTTCTTCAGAGTCTATTGGAAAGCCTTCCTGGACAGTATTGGCAATTACTCCAACAAAAGCAGCAGGATACACTTATTTTTTAATATCCTTGTTTTCGGAAGAGACAGTGACTGAGCAGGTGTCCCAACACTTTTGTCTATATAGTGTATAAATTTTATTTATTTTATATATATACCATAGTATAAGTTTTATTTACCCATTCTTTGTCCAATTTGGATTGCCACATACCCAATCCATACATATTCTCATCCTATCACCGCAGTGCTTTAGACACTAGGAGGATGAAGACAGACATATACCTCTTTTTCCAAACTGTTCCAAACGTCACCAGACAACCAATGTGCTTGGAGGAAAACCGGGCTCTGATGCATCAGCCAGCAGACGCCAGCATTGCACTGGACTGATCTGAGGAGAAAGTGCCATCTACCCAGGCTGGAGGCTATCAATTTTAAGAATGGTTAACAAAATTACTAACAATTTTAACTACCAAAATTACTAACAAAATTAACACTGACACAATTATAGACAACTAAACTAACACACAAACATTGTACACAGTGCAGGCTAGAAAAGTAAGTGAACTCTTTGAAAGTACTTGGATTTCTGCATTTTATTTTGCATAACAAAATGTAGTCTGATTGTTATCTAAGTAACAATCATAGAGAAACACAGTCTTACTGAACTAGTCATTTGTACATGTGTTTTGTTAAGTAAACACCAGTCCAGGTCATTCCAAAGGGTTCACTTACTTTTTCTTGCAACTGTATAAGGACAATGTTTCCTAAAAGGTCAGAGCCTACATTCTGCATTCATGTTGCATGATAGATGGAATTAAACAGGCAGATGTTTTATACAAACAGTGTATGTGATCAGCTCTGTTTCCCTGCATTGCCTTATCTCTTGGCTCTAGGCTAAGATAAACATATTCTACATTTTGAAAACCACATAAGTTGTTTTTAAATTGAGATTCTGCTGCAGTTTCCCAGTCTCTCTCTGTCTCTCTGTGGTGCTTCACTAACATAGAGATAAACTAGCCCTTTGAAATGAATTAAAGAGATGAATACGTGTTTGTGTATCTGTGTGTGTATGAGTGTGCCTGTATGTAGGGCGGAACTGGCATGGTGGTCCATCCCCACGCACTGCAACACTGTCACTCATTGTGTATTTTCTCATGAGGATTTGGCCTTGAACGATAGTATTTGCAGGGAGTTAAGAGGATCTTTCCTCTCTGTCTTTGTCTGCCCCCTCCGCTTTTTTTTGTCTTAAAAAAAACAAAAAAACAGGGATTTTCAATGTGAGTGTACTCACCTCCAATTGCACCATCCCTTTAGTGCAGTGATGAAAGAATGTGTTAATTCCATGTGCAGAGGCATTCCGTTTCATTGCTGTTTTATCTAAAACATTAATAATGTTAGTTACAGTCCTAGCAGACGTTGTGTTGCGTATATTTGTTATCTGGGAGTACAGGGAAAGGCTACTGAAGAATGCTGAACTCATTATCGTGTTTATGAAACCAGAAACAAGGAGCGATCTAATCCGATCCCACTGCTCCTAATTGAGCTATGATAGAAAAGTGTCAGAACACAGGACATAGCAGCTTGGTATGAATAGGACTTTGTAGCCACAGGTGGGTGCCCATGCTGACCCCTGTCAATTGCCAAAAGTGCCTACAGTGGGCACATGAGCATCCAGAATGGACTGTGGAGCAATAAAAGAAGCTAACCTGGTCCAATGAATCACATTTTCACGCCTTGTGCGCGGCTGGGTGTGAATACATCTAAAATGGCATCAGGATTCACTTTGAGAAGAAGACTAGCTGGCAGAGGCTGCCAGAAAACCTTGGGTCTTAGCACTTAAATAATACACTGACACATACCATCTACCTAAACCTTGTTGTAGGCCATGCACACGCCTTCATAGCAACAGTATTCCCTAGTAGCTCCATGCCTCACTGAAATTTCTTCAGGAATGGTTTGAGGAACGTGATTGGCCCCATCTCATAACTTTTTGTTTGGTTATTTTCCACCTTCCCAGGATTTAAACCCCTTTAAGGATGTTCTGCTAACATCTTGATGATTGATATTGCAATATTGGTGCTATACAGTGTGTTTTATCTTTTATGAAATGCATATCCTTTTTATCTCCAAGAATACATTTGCAGATTGTGGACGAAGTTGAAAACTCTTGGCTGCCTTCTTATTGCCTTCCCCTGCCTTGTGGACATTGATTACTTTAGTTTTCAAAGCTTTAGACGGTACCTAAGAGGAGCCCATGGGTGTTGGCATAAGGTTTGAAGAGTCAAATAATTCTTTGTAATTTGAGGCAGCTGATGGTACCCATTTGCAGTTGGTGACATGCCTCAGGCTTGATTTACCTCAGTGTCTGAAAACCTGTCATCTAAGCTTTTGCAGTGCTGCCCAAACTTTTGTACACACTGCATTAAAAATTGTTAAGCTACCAAGGCTGTTTGTACTACTTTGCAGTTAAAGAATAAATATCAGAATGTCCATTTGGCCAATGGGCCAATGTTGCTTCAGCATGTGGGAAAACACTCTTAAATAAAGTTTCTGTATTTATTTATTTATTTTAAGTTTAACCACACGCTTGACCCTTCCTCAGTTAAGGGTGTGTTTGAGGAAAAACGTACAGATGTATTTTTTTATGCTGAGTTAGAGAATCACGTACACTGCACTGTGCTCGTACTACCCTCAGTGGTAAGGAGTTCAGGAAACAGGTTGCCTGTTCTGACGGTGGAAAAGGTCCTGTAAAGGTCACGTTGTTATGGTAATGACGTTAGCAGATACTGGCAGGTGTGTGGGTACAAGTGGATGTCACTCATCATTTGCTAATAACGTGGATTGTATTTTAGTATTAGGCAGGCTGTGTTTCTATGCTTCAAATGACGTGGCTTCTGTGCAGTCTTTCCTTTACTCATTTTTTCCTCTTCACTTTTTCTTGTCTCACTGATGGTAGCTTTTTCTTTCTTTCTTGTTTTTAATTAATGTCTTCCTTCTATTACTTTCTCTCTCAAACTGGATTGCTTCTGCTGTTAACAGAAAACTGTCAAGTCAAAAGAGGATGTGTCGATTCTTAAGGTCTTTTTGACTCAGTTTTTTTTTCTTTATGAGACACATTCAGGACTATCAAAGATAGTATGCATGTAAAACAAAAATCCCCTCTTATAATCGGTTGTATAGATCATAACCTTTCTTGTTCTCTATTACCTCATAGGATGAGACATGAGCTATAGACCTAATTACTAGCGGAGAGTAATGAGTCGTAATGGCTCAGTAGTCATTAGGTGCACAATTCTTGTCAAGCTAAACTTCTGATCTCTTAGTGACTGCACAATGATCAATTACACCCCATTAGTTTCACTCAGAGAAGACAGAGGGTTGCTTTTTCCAGGCTGGTCTGGCACTCTGATCGCTATCTACTCTTATGACAGAGAGCAAGAGATCATGAGTGATGGAGTGAGAATATGCGTGTTGCGTGGTTTCTGTGCAAATGGATTGGAGATTGGAGTGCTGAAAACCACTTAAGCTTTTTTACTGATATAGAGGATATAGAGCGGAGGAATAGAGGAGAGATTTGTGGCGTGGGGAAGATGTGGAGCAATATAGATAATGTTAAATGTCTGTACATAAAAAGAAAGGAAAAGGCATGGATGGAGGTACAGATAGAGATATTGTAAGATATAATCTGTGTGTTAACAGGTGATGTGGGCTCTGCATCTGTCACTGCTTGCTGCTTCCACCATTCTCCATCCACACCTTTTTTTTTTTGCCCACTCACACCATCTGGGTGACATTTACTAGACAGGAAGTCCGAGCTGTGTGTAGAGGTTCACCGCATTTATCAGCATTCATTCAAGATTCACTTTGACATGCTTTGCTCTTTTTAGAGATATACCAAATTACATTTAAATAAACCAACAGTAATTATTATAATAATATTATTATTATTATTAGCAAAGAGACAGATAATTCATTATCCTGCTTGTAGTTATGCAAAGATCAGCCTTAACATTAGCACCTTCTGCCTAATATTCAGGCATGGACTAAACAAGACTTCTGAGTGTGTGTTGTATTATCTGGCACCAATACATTAGCCGAAGATCCTTTAAGTCCTATATGTTGTGAGATGGAGCCTCCATGGACCATATCATTGAGCCTTAGGTGCCCACGGCCCTGTCATGTTTTTCACCGGTTCTTCTTCCTTGGCCTACTCTTGGTGGGTACTGACCACTGCATATCAGCAAAAAAAAACACAAGGCCATCCTGATGTTTTGAAGCTCTTCTGACTCAATCATCTAGTCATCACAATTTAATCATTGTCAAAGGGGTTTAGATCCTTACACTTTACAATTTCTCCTGCTTTAACACATCACCTTCAAACTATCTGTTCACTTGCTGCCTAATATATTCAGCCCTTGGCAGATGCCACTATAGATGAAGATAATAATGTTTTTCCCATCACCTGTCAGTGTGTACAGTCTAAAGTGATGTTTACTTTTCACAAATTACATGTAATTGATTATAACGTTTCTTTCCGATTTAAATATTAACCTCCAACAAATGGTATCAGTGTCCTTGCTGACAATATGTGAACAGCAAACACAGCCGATGTTGATGTTTGACTTGTAAATTGAAGATCAGATACAAAGGATTAGCAGCTCTGCTTCACTGACGACCTGGAAAAGCAATTATTTTAAAACTGCTTCAGCGTGTATTGTGGGTCTAAAAGTGCCCTAACATCTCCTCCCAGCACAATTCCCAAGACAGCAGTTGCCTTCTAGGAATTGCTTCCATTTATTCTTCGCTAATTCTTTCTCCCTCTCTCCCCCTGTCTCTATCTCTTTTTCTCTGCTATGCAATAAAAAATTAAACATGTCCAGTTGGCTCCCATTAGGCTCTTTGGACCCTATAGAAGAACATGAATAATTGAAAACTGCAGTGGCTCCAAAGGAAGAGTCCATTTATGCTGAGATAGCCTTATCTTAGACTGGTGTAACTCCAGAATTACATTGATGAAGAATTACCCACTTTAATGGAAGGATTGAATCTATAACAGTTAAAGAACTGTACCACATACATTAAAGAAATGCATATTAGTGTTAGGTTAGTGTTTGGTTCCAGGAAATCTTTAAATATATATTGAGAAAGTGAAAGAAAAAGACAACCACATACACCATTTGTGACACAGATAAAATTTGGCTTCTGCTTTTATCCCAATTTTTATTTGTGTGTGAACACACACAGTGGACAGTGAGCACACATGCCCGGAACGGGGAGCAGAGAAGGTGAAGGGCCTTGCTCAAGGGCCCAACAGTGGCAACTTGCCGAGCCCAGGTATCGAACCCACAACCCTGTCATCAATAGCCTGGAGCTCTAACTGCTGAGCCACTGCTGAGCCACCACTGCCCCTAAGGGGCAGATTGGATGCATGAGATTCGACCTACTCTGCAGTAGGGGCCATCTTTCATTAACTAAATATTTGCTCAGTAACATTTAGAAGTACAGTAATTAACGTTTCCGTTGTGACTGTAAAGCCGTCTAATCAGTTTAAATCGGGTGCACAACTCAAGTCCTAGAGGGCCGGTTTCCAGCCAAGTTTGGTAGTTACGCTACTCAAAAACACCCTGGCAATTACCAGTTGAGTGGAACAGGTGTGTTAGAGTAGGGCAACTACTGAACGTAGCTGGAGGCCGGGGCTCCAGGTTTAGAGCTGTGCGCCCTAGAGTTAGATACTGAGGCCCTTTCACAGTAGTCCACACTTCTTGCCTTAAGGGGACCTTTTTTGATTGACGGATGTAAATACAGATGTTAATCTACACGTTTAATAAAAAATCACTTGCATAATTCTGGACTGTTTTCTGGAAAATTCTAGAAACCAGAAGCCATTTTTAACATTCAAAAAGGCATTAGTGGAAAACTTGTCAGCTTTATTCCTGACAGATCAACAGTTGTGCAGCTCCCTCTAGTGGTGGTATGAGATGAGCAAAAGCATTTTCACTTGTTCCTTTGCACTCATGTATCTAACTAATCTCTGTCCCTCTCTCTTTCTCTTTCTAGACGATCTTATGTTGGGGGTAGAGATGGATGTGCTGCTAGTGGAGAACAGTGCAGTTGCTGTGGAGAATGTACTAAAAGCATGGCTGCATGACCAAGCAGGAGAAAGGGAGCACCTTCAGCTGTTCTTACCTGCGCTTGGAGAGAAACTGAGCTCAAAATCCAATCCTGCTCACAGGCCTAATCCTGGTGATTCACATTAAACACAGACACGTGTCTGCTACCTAACATTCAGAAACAATACCTTTATTAACCGTAGTTTAACCACATTTATAAATGCGTATGTGTCTGTAGTGTGTATAAAGTGTGACATGCAGGAAAGGCTTGTGAGTCCTGCTCTACTTCCTGGCACGCCTGACTTTGGAGTCAAAACTGAGAGCGTCCGGGACTTCCTGCCCCCCAATAAGAGCCTGTCCAATCAGTGCCCTCCACCACAACAACTTCGAGTTATCAAGTATGGTTTTACTCCAGCTCAATTGGTGTCTATTGCAGCTATGCAGCATTGGCTTAATGACTATAGGTCACAGTGTGTACAGGCAGCAAGCGCTGTTCTAAGTTCTGCTGTAAACAAGACCATTGATACAGTTCTGTCAATAGGTCAAACACTCAGCATGACAGCTTGTGCACTGTCCCGCTGAGCATTTTCCCACTCACCATTTACCAGCTGTAAAAGATCTATTTTGCTGTATAAGGCGTTTTTATGTGTATTTATGTGGAAAAAGTTAGGTTCAATGTCAATCTATAAAAAGCAACTTAGCTTTCAATGAGACAGAAAGGCTGGCACATTTTCTCATGCTCAGAGCAGTCTTATTTGTAGTGAGAGCTGTATTGAACAAGCTGTTTAACAAATTTGTTTAACGTAAGGGTGCTCTAGACAAAAAAAACGCCCTATGGAAAAAGTGACAGCAAGAAAGAAACCGAGAAACAGAGATAGAGAGGCTAAGAGAGCTGAATATAGAGAGAGAGAGAGAGAGAGAGAGAGAGAGAGAGAGAGAGAGAGAGAGAAAATGAATGGCTTATGCAAAAAGGGCTTCAGTGTCATGCTGAACATGGGTGTGAGTCATGCTCTAATGTAGTCTGGAACAAGTAGACAGAGGCTTCAGTGTGTGAGGCTTTAAGCACACACACAGGCAAATACACTGCCAAACATTGTGGTGACTTACAGGGTTTGCATATGCTTTGCATGCCCATGAGATTGGTGATCTTAGGGAATTTTGGCGAGACAGTGAGAGCATTCTAACCTTGGCATTGTACAGCAAATCGAAACACACTCACTGTCTTTTTTGGCTCTTTTTTGTGCTTTCTGTCAGTGCTTTCTTTCACTCATACTATTTCTGCTTGATTACCACTCAGAGTGAAGTGCACACAAGTGAAGTGCTTGCTGGGAAGTTATCTAAAGTACATACCTACTTTATCAACATTTATGTCTATGCTTGTTTTAAAATCTACACTGGGGATTGGTTGTCTAAATTATTTTCTTTAAGTAACCATGGCACTTTCAGCATCTCTCTCATTTCTTACTTAATCCAGACCCACTTTCTGTTTCAGATGATAAAGACGGTATTGAGAAAAATATCATTCAGAAATTGGTATTGAAAGGTTTCAGTATTGGTAAAGTTTTGAACAACATTCAGCCCTATTAGTATCTATACAAAGTATGGCCACACTTTATTCTTCAGTATCACTGCATTGCATAGATAGTCATCGCTGCCACACAAAAACCTTGTATCACCAAAACTGCAACTTTACAGGGGAAGGAAGAAATCTTAAAGTTTAACAATCTAGAGGTTAATTTGTAGCATTTCTATTGGATATTCATCTGGACATTTTGACACAATGTAACGTTCCATTTACCTTGGAAATCGGATGTTGGAGCTGGGAATGGCCTCACACCCGAGCTGACTGTGTTCCAGTTATACATTCCAGATAACTGTACACTATTTCAACACATTTCCAAAAAAAACAGTTAGCTAAAGACTTTGGAGTTTATCACAACTGGTTTGATGATTCTTTGTCAGGCAAATCTAACCAAAGTATGACCTACTTCTTATGCCTCAGGTTATCACTGTTAGTATTGTTAGTGATACTAGTTGATAACAACTTATACAGAATTTTGAATCTAACCATTATGGCAACATGTCCACACACAGAAGTTGGACAATACTGTGTGCACAACTGATTTAATGAGACAAATAGGTAGAAGTGCTAATAAACAATATAATATTGCTGCTTTTATTACTGTTGATGAGCAGTGTGGCCATCTTGGATTTTAAACTCGGGGTTAGTGAGGCTCTCCCTGTAGGATATCCCACTTGTGGGGGTGTTGGAATTTGTAAAATCCAACATCCCTTTTCAAATGCATAAATAACAATTGCCAGATTTGTCAAAATGTGAAAAACAATAGAGAAAAGCAAAAATAGAGATACAAGGATGTTTTGCTAGCAAAGCAATGCACCTTTGTGTCATACAATACCAGAAACCGCATAAGCAAATGTATTTGCGGTTATGTGTAATGAATAGGCATGCAGTTTGCACAATGCTTATTAGCTTCAGGGGGAAACTGAAGGAGACATTGTTTTTATTGGCCAAACCATTGCTTTAAGTTCAGTATGTGTGTCTCAGAGCTCTGCGGGCAGATGGAGTGTGTCAGTCTGTGCTGTATGGTCTTCCCCTGATCATCAGACCTACAACCTGCTGGCGGCTGGACTGGGACGAGATGGAAAGCAACCACCAGGCCTTCCATGCTCTCTGCCACACCCTCAGAGTCAGTTTAGAAAGTGTGTCTGTGTGAAAAGAGGATAAACATTCGTATTTGTGATGTAGGGTCTGATGACCACAAAAGATGCAACATTTTCAACTATTATTAAGGGAATTTTCACATCTTCAGGAATGTTCACAAACACATTTGCCTATGTGCCTTATGTTGCCTTGAGGTGATGGGTGTGCTTGTGTGTCTAGACCCGTGACTGGTTTCTCTTGGTGCGTTCAGAACCAGAGTTTGGTTCTGGGTCTCGTGTGTTTTCGTACTACGTCCTCCAGTCGTCCCCCTCCCTCTCTCTGTTACTCAAACCTGTTGTCACACGTGAGCTGATGCTACCCTGCAATTTGCCCTTCCCAAACGAGGATCCATCACTCAACGCACTCACCATGGTGGAGGTACTCACTCACAGTCTCTCATTCTGACATGCACATGGACATCTAGAAATATTTTTTAATGCAATGGGTTCAGTGGTTTCCATTAGTTCAGCTTTTATGCAATGGTTGATCTGTAGATAAAATATCTATGATTCTGCCTGTGGTGCAATTACACACGTCCTTTACAAAAAGTTGAGGTTGCTTTATTGCTTGTTGCTGTGTATTACTTAATCATGGCGTTCACTGCTGTAGCTACTCAGAAATTACTGTATTTTTCAGTTTCACCTTCTGACTGACTCATATGTGTAATTTCCTTGCATCATAGAAGGCCTTGGACATTAGGTGATTTACTGGTGATTTTCGTGTCATGTTATACACTGTATGTCCAAATGTTTGTGGACACTCCTTCTAATGAATGCATACTTTAAATTGTACCCATTGCTGACACAGATGTAAAAAAATGCATATACACAGCTCTCCTAGTCCCTGTAGAACAGGAGCAGTCCCAAAACGTCTGCATAGTGTATGTGATATTATTAACATGTACACACACAGATTTGTATTCACATACATATTTGTATACAAACACTATAGGGCACCAAAGAAGCAACACTGTTATCTCTCTGACATATGGCTGCGCTGTCACAATCATCACATTTTGGGGAGACATTTTTACAAATGTTTATAAATGTAGTCATCTAAACATTCAGGTTCCTGGTAATCTCTCTACATCACAGTATCTGATCTGCTATATTTGGAGCCCCTATTTACAAAATCATGCCCAGGTGATGGTGGTGATGGCAATGATACAACACTATATAAATCAAACCTGATTTTTTTAAATATCATTTATTCATCAGTTTCACTGTATGTGTGTGTCTCAGAGGTGTCTGGAACAGCTAGAGGAGGAGCCTGTATTTAACCCTCTGTGTCTGCACTCCAATCTCTACCCGCAGCTGAGGATGAAAGGCCTGCTCTCTCGGCCCTATGCATCTCATGCTGAGAGCCAGGGCCGAAACCAGCGCAGGGACATCCATCGTCCAGCAGAGGGCTCCACACCACGGCAGGTTAGAGATTGTACAGCAGTCATCCTTTGATACATTTTTACTGGGGTTGAGAACCACCTCACTAGGGTATAAACTACAGAGAGGACTCAGACGTTTAACCCCCTTAAACATTTTTTGTAATGGTTTAAATAGAAGCATTTCAGCATCTATCTCTGGTATCAGGATAGAGGAAGGTGTTACAGGCACCATTGTCAAACTTTGTATGAGGATTAGTCACCATAACCTAATTAGATAACAAGCTATCAAGACACTTGGGTCATTTAAATAGTGCCAGCGTTTTGTGGAGCACTGGATTTGCTTATCAGCGTAAATGTAGTCAACCCACGCTTAAAAATGGAAATAGGTTAAGCTATGTATTTTTGAAGGCCAGTACAAAGATCTTGACTACGAAGAAGCTCTGTGTGGGTGTGTTTGACAGAATGAAAAAAGGGTAGAAAAAGGAGACATCATAAGATCACTGACCAAGCACTGATCCAATATATAAACACCCACACATGGTGAGAGACAAAAGTGAAGAATGAAGAAGTCTGGAGGGATAAACATGAAACTGTCCACAGCTGTGTGAAATACTAATAGCTGCCCGTCATCTAACCGCACAGTCACACACTTTTTTGAGATACCTTTTTGAGTGTGTACACACACACAAACAAATACTGTCACACAGCAACATGGACTTACAGTTCTGCATTCTGTCTGAGAGATGTGTAATTTACCGAGTCTGGGTCTTGCCTGAAACTGTTTCGCAAACAGCGTGTGAGAAAGAACCGGATGCAGTATTACAAACGAGTAGGCTATTACTGTAATTTATTAAACGCTGTTTATTGATTGTTTATTTGCCAGGAAATAAAATAAAATAAATAAATAAATACAAATAAATCTAAAGTTATGAATTTAATTATCTGTTGGTGTGTCAACATTCAATGCCTAGTTCAGCATACCAATTCTTTATTAATATATACCTTATTGAGCTCAGTCAAGTGTGCTCCCAGCAAGCATGCTCATGTGGGGCTCACATGGGCGGAACGTGGGCTAGGCGGATTCCAGATGTGCTCCGAGTGGGTTTTTACTGTGTTGTTACTGGGTTTTACCAAAACCAAAATGCACACTTACAGCTCAGATAAACTGTATTAAACTATTTTCTTAGCTGCCCCTGAAAAGGTTTGACCCCCTAGTTTTACACTTGCTCTCTATAACTTCAGCAGGGATGTGTGAGAGCCACCGTGGCCCCTCTTGCCTCTGCTCCTACGGGCAAAATGTCTCGCCCCCCTCTGACCCTGAGCCACTCCAGTGCTTCAGCCCCCTCCCTCTGCCGACAATGACGAGGAAAGCGCCCTGCTGATGATGACGCGAAAGTGAGAAAGCAAGAGCGTTACACTACTAAATCTGGTGGTAACCAACATGCAAAACCGTTTCACCTGAATGGAAACGTTTTTGGTTAGGCTGTTTTTGGTTTACACAGACTAAACTGGCCTACAAAAGCATAGACTGATAAACCACACTGTACCCCTGAGACAACATTATCAATTTATTTACAGTTCGGAAACTACAATAGTTTTTTTTCTTCCATGTGCAAGTTAGCTGTGTGCCATATATTTGGTACTATCTCAGACTACAACAGAAAGCATCACATCTGTAAAACATTTGCACGTTTCACAAATTTAGTTGTGTACTGTATCAAAGAGGTTGGCTAAGCAGATGGAACGCATGTAAAAAAAAAAAAAAAAAACATATAGTCACGTTAACAACTTCAGTATTACTTCGGTACATCAGAAAGAAAGCCTGTAAATCATTTAAAGTAATCCCTAAACAGCACCACAGCCTTAAGTTCAATTCATTAGTCTCTGTAAGCTTCTCAAGTTTATTGTTGGTCAGTGCAACAGGGCAGCCTTACAATGGAGCACACACCAACTGTTTATATCTCCCCACAGCTGTAAGGCATTACTGAGCAGATAAAACACCTCATTCTTTCCCAAAAGACTCCGCATTAGACGCTGTTAACTTAATGTCCATATTTCAGATGGCCAGAAGACATAAACCAAAGCTGTTTTGTTTTTTTCATAAACGCCTACAATAAGCAGCAGTTCTCACAGCGCTTAATTAGGACGTTTTCGCATTCAGTACTTTACTACTGCCCTATTTTCTTTAACAATGACTTGACCACAAGTTGGAATTTCTCAAAGCTCCAAACAATTTAAGGACAAAAAATTACAAAAGCTGATTTGGAGAGAAAGAGAGTGAGCTAGAGAAACAGTACAAGAGAGTGTACAGCTCTTTTCAGGGTACTGTTCTAACTGAAAGAGTCTATCTGCAAAGTGTTAGGGTGGATCGGAGTGTGCTAGAAAAAAAAAAGCTCATGAAGAGGCAAAGGCATTGCATTGCAAGTCTGTACAACAGGCCTCAAAGAAACACACTGTACTCAGCTGATGAGAAATTCAGAACAAGGCCTCAATGAGAGAGAGAGAGAGCGCGCGAAGGAGAAAGAGAGAGTGCTCTGTTTAGTCCCAAGGCAATAAGGCCTGGCTTTGGAGGCGTTGTTACACTGCTTAGGGCATAGATGTGGAGGGGAAAGAGTTCGGAAACTGAGCTAAGGTCAGGGCCATGGTGTTACTCAATGGCGCTCTATGACCAAGACCCATTAGAGTTGCTTCATTAAAGATTTCCGCCATTCCGCCCACCTAGCACTGCCTACGCCATGCCATTATGACATCATTTTGGTGTTCGATATTATGCAAACTCAACCAAAATCAGACCACGGTCTATAGGCAGGAAGTTTCTACGTCAATGGCATTTTTTTGTGTTGGCTTTGTCGTATTTCAGTAGTTCTCAGTTTTGTCTTCTTGTTTTATACATATATAGTTTGAAAGAAGTCTTGAAGCATTTTTCCAATTACATTACGGTTTCTCTGTGTTTCTGTGAAAGCTCTGCCTAAAATGTGTTCACACCTCCATCTAGCTAATGGCCCAGGCATGTGTTCTCGTCTGGGCCAGACAGGCTGTTGGACTGTAACGTCTGTGCAGTCAAACTCAACAACAGCCTTATTCCCATAGAAGTCATTCTACAAATCGGCTGAAATCTCCCAGAGAACGAGACAATGGGCCTGGGCGTAGTCTGTAGGGACAACAGCAGTGCAGACGAGCTTTATTCCAGAAACCTGTTGCATTACAACAAACAGCCTTCCTCTTACTCCAGTGAAGAAAGCAGCTTGTTATAATATGTACTGCTCTGTATGTTTTCATTTATGCCACAGTGAGAATATTAATGCCATGCTTTTACAGCGTCATTTAAATGTGTTTATGCTGTTAATTGTAATGGAAAAATTTACTCCTGTGAAAATGTTTATTTGAGATGATTAAAGGAGATTAGCTTAGTTCATCTCTGTGGAACTTTGTCATCTTGTGTGAAAAACAAGTCAGAATCTGGCAGGAACCAGAAGGACTGATGCGGTTTCCATAAATAGAAATTAAACAATTCGATTTTGGCTATAGCATTGGTTTTCATGAAATACATTTTCCATCTTTCCACAAGTTTTTACATAAGAATTATCTTGACTGTTTAATACAGTGTTATATATATATATATATTCACTTAGTTGTACGTATTTGGCATTTGCAATCGCATGCTATGGTCAGTGACTGTCTACATCCAGCCAGTGGCTGTGCATTATAGCACATAAGGCATTCTCTATTTATAAGCAGGTCGTTATGTGCATCAGTCTGACCTTGGTTAGCTCAAATGAAATCCACTCCAAATGCAGTTTAATATGTAATAGCCAGAATATTTTTATGGCAAGAAGCATTTTCAGGTAACAGCTGTACTTCTGCTCTGCTATTCAGAGAGTGACACAGTTCTGTTTTCCCCCTCTTATCCAAGCATAGAGAAGGGGGGTGAAGGGGGGGTTGGAATAAAAACAGAAACGGAACATTCTAGAAAAGGGGAAGTAGAGCGCGATGAGAAATACATCCCAAGTGCAATCCTTTTCATAGGCCACAAAATGTCAAAACCGAAACCTCAGAAAACTGTTACTAATTAAATTAACACTATTTAAAACTTTAGTGGTTAAGTATGGCTTATTTTCCAGCTGCTTTTGAGTTCTGCAGAAATATCTGTAACTGTAATTATAATGCATTGAGTGGCATGTGACATCTGATTGGGGTCAGCCTTTACCAAACATTCCTAAAACCACCTCCACTCTGTTTACCAGTAAAAAGGAAATTAGAAGCTCTTCTACAAATACAAATCATTAAAAGCTGGAGCTGAGGAGAATATGTTCACCACTACAGAATATAAGACAGTGGCTGTAAAATAAGATCATATCAGCATATATTTTGCAAACAAATGGCTCTGTATTAATTATATGGAGTGTTCCTCTGATGCCAAATGCTTTCCTCTCAACAAACTCTGTTTGTTGCTATGTTTCTTTGGTATGTGTACTTTCTTATGTATTGTTTAAGTCTGCACATGTTACTTGAGGACTATTTGATTACTATAAATACTGGCAGTTGTCAAAATTTGATGATGGGCAAATAGGAATGCTTCAAAATCACTTGGAATTTCTTGATTATACTGGCTTCCATTGAAAGATAGCATATTTCTCCTTCTGTAAAGTTGGTATTTTGGAGATTTCACATGTGAGACTCTTTTCTCCAATGAAAGTTGTCTGACTCATATGAATAGCTGATATCAGCATGATTCCAGTGGTTTGATGGAACAGACTCAAGTTACAATTTGCATACATGTCACAATCTAGTCCATAACAAATCATTTTACAGGACAAAAGTTGCTTCGACTTTGGCTGCTATGACTATGACTGGAAGTAAAAATTAATCCATTCATCGCCACTGCCCCCAACAAAAAGCCAGTTGCAAATGTGAACTGGATACCCTCTCCATTTTATCAGCCGCTGCATAATCATAAAACAAAGATCTAGTTCAAAGTGTAGCTTTACATCACGAAATGAAAACTTGATTTCAAACAGTCAACAACAGTTTAAAGGTCAGGAAGTATGAGAGGTTAGTGTCAGATGAAAAGTCGAAACACTTCCTCATTACACCGAGGCCACAGTATAATGACTGCTGTATATTTGAATTGTGCCCGAAGAAAGACGCTGAAGAAGAAATCATAGGTCATGAAGGATTTAGCCCATATGTGTTGTGTACTGACAGTCTCACAAAAGGTTACTACGGTGTCAGAATTTCTGCATGGGAACATTTAGAGCAGCATGATGCATGAGCGAGTTAGAAATGAATGCAGACTGAATTCAGGGGAGCAGTACCGTCCTTTCACCGAAGTCCTTGGGCCAAAATGTTTTTGTCATCTTTTTCCAAAGAAAAACATTGGTGTGAAGGACACGGCACCGTCTGCTTTTTAGCTTAAGAAAACTCCAGATTGAAAAAAAAGTGAGGCACAATGTGATGAATAGATCAGATTCTGGCAGGCCAGGAGGGTGGCCAGTTAAGAAAAAAAATCCTTCAGACAGTGGAAGAAAAGAGTGAGGGCGGGGGAGAATGAAAGGAAAAGAGTGAAGGGGTGAATGAGAGAGAAAACAGGACAAGGAACAGCCTGTACCTTCAAATAGAGCCAGGCAGATGCGGATTAATTTAGCCAACATTCAAACCACACTTGAAGTAAGGCCTTATTTTAATGCGGCTGGTTAATATTCACTAGGCATCAGGCAGTGTTTTATCTGTTCTGGCATCCCTCAGCAGTCATTTAGCAGAGGGAAAGTAAATGGAGTGAATTACTGACAGTGAAAGAGGAAAAGAGCATTCAAGGTGATTTCATGCCCTCCTTCCCGACTTGCAAGACAACACCACAAACAGATTCAAGGAACTTAGATTTTCCTGGAAGCGGAAAACGTACTTCCAAAAATTCATAAAAGCAGAAGACTTACTTTCCTATGAATCTTTTTTTATTATTGTTATCATCATACATTTTCCATCATATTCTCAACAGCACAGCTGTTTCTGACTTCCTTCAACACACACATAGCAGTGGATTAGTAAATTGCTACATTTAGAATCTCAATAAAAATGTAGGTGTTTGCAACAACTGTCCATACAATCTATGAACGTTGACTATCCAAGAGTGAATTGTCAGGCAATGCAAGACGACAGGACAGCAAATTCCCTTGCCTAGCAGTTAGGTCTGACATTTAAGTGCTTCACAGCCTCTAAAATACAAGTCACAGACTCATTTTGACCCCCCCTAAAAAGAAGAAAAAAAAAAAAAAAAAGAAAAAAAAAAGGTGAAATAAGTGCAAAACTGTTATATTTTAGAATGAAACCATGTAGAAGACCCACAGGTAAGCATGTGTTTTACAAGTCACATGTTTTTTTGTGGAATATGTAGTTCCATTGTCCTCCAAACTTGAAGACCTTTCCCTGTGTCACAGTCACTTATCATCGACCACAGTCCATTATCTGTTGTTGATGAGACTAAACTGCACACTTACTCTATTTCCTCAGTCACTGAAGTAATCTTCAGATATTTCACTGGCAAGCCGGAAAGGCTTTCCAACCAGATTCCAGACAATGCTCACCTGACCTCTAGGACCAGGTTTATAGGTCATAGAGCCACTGGAAGTACATTTAGGCTGTCAGAAGGCAGGTTCAGATTTCAGATTTCACCCAAGTTATCGTAAATGATGTCTGGTGTTCGCATGGCAGGATGCCAAGCATTGGCTGGAGGCTTATGCTTAGACACTTTACTATAAAGCTCCACCTGCTTGCTTACTTTTCCTCCAACACTCAATCCATTTATAGTCCCTTCTTCACCTCCATAATGGTTACTGATGCTGCTATTGTTGTTGTTTAAGTTAGCTCCAGCTTTACCTTGGGGCAGTGGAGGAGGGTCTTTCCTGAGTGCTCCCTTACCGGGTTTGGGTGCTGTAAGGGGCTTTGGACCTTTAGGCCTGGCCACAGCCTGGGGTAGATTTGTCTTGCCATAGGCAGGGACACTATAATCATCCAAATTCGGGTTATAGGGCACCTCATGACCCTGAGGTTCTTCAAGTCCTCTGGTTCTCCAGGGTTGGCTCTCTAGTCGTGCCTCATCGTACAAAGTGATGATAGGCTGGCCTGCTGGAGGGCCTGCTCTTCCCTCAGGTTCATCATAGATGTGCTCTGCTGAGGTTCCTTCTGCAGGCCGTCTGCCCCGTGGCTCGAGTCCTAGTGCTCCTGTTCTTTGGGTTAGGTCGAGAGTCACCCGGTCATATATATCTGCATAGAAAGGCTCAGCCTTGCTGCCTGGATGACGGCCTCCCCCCTCATCTCCTAGTGGGCGCAGTCTTGGGTTAGGAGTTGGCGTAGGTTTGATGCTGTCTATGGGGTCAGAATACAGACAGTCTCCGGGATTAGGTGGCAGCCGAAGAGAGTCAGCAGGCTCAGAGTACAGATTAACTTGGTCCTCCAATGAAGATCCACTTTTTGGCCCACGAGGCATAGGAGACCGTGGTGGTGTGCTTGCAATAGGCGGCGGGGGCTCTGGTAGGCTGCGCCCCTTTAAATTCTTGCAATCACCTTCCCTTCGGCTGATGACACCATCTGCAGATCCGGGCTTGCTGCCACCAGAGTCCCCATCTGGCTCTCGACTGTTCCCCTCAGCAATGGCGGCACGAATCTGCTGGAGGGTGGGACAGTCGCCGTCAAATGACGGACAGCTCTGGTGCCGTTCCTCAGCCTGGGCCTTCTGCTCCCGGATTGCATTCTCCACAATCTGAAAGATCTCGTTGCCCTGCTTGGTTTCAAAGGTGAAGTTCCCTGGACCAGACTCACAGCGCCGCCCAGCCTCAAAAGAGAACATTACCTACACAAGATATCGAAAATGAGAGCAATGATTACACAGTACTAAATAGTTTTTACAATTGCAGTTCACGTGGTAACAAGCAAATGATTTTATTAAGTACTTAAGGTGAAACAATGTATGGGGTTAGATGAACAATAAATAACCAACATCAGTTCAAACCTCAAAAACACTTCTGAAATATTTTTTACTTAAATATCTTCTGAATCATATATATATATATGAAATTAATGTAATCTAGGATTAGGCCTAATCTGTTTCTTCAGAACAAGCTTCATATAATATGTTTCAAATAAGCATTAGTATGTAACCCAATAAGTGACCCAAGAGAATTAGCACATGCAGTTTATTCAGATCCTCGAGAGATATAAGTTTGATGCCTCAACAGTTATCTGCCACCTTAACCCTGCCTCCCGCCCACTCTTAAGGGAGAGAGGAAGGCCAGCTTCCTGTACCAAACTAGTTTCTATGGTAACGACAGGAAGCAGAGTTGGAAACAGTGCTGGCCTCAAGTTCCTGCTTAAAGTGTCAGTTTTAGCAGAGGGCAGCTGTCACTAAAAATGCAAGGTGAGCGTAACCACAGGATTATTTTAGGCTTACACAAATTGTGTTCACATCGAGCAGAACCAGAGCACTGGTCAGCATTGCTTGGGTCCAATGGAAAACTACATTAGGTCTGGGTGAATCTAAATGAAAGAATGTGTGTAAATATCTTAGGTTTACAGAATAGAATACGTTGAAACGTTCATGACCCTGTTAACTGTAAGAGCCCTCGTAAAGAACATCAAATTAAAAGTAGACTAAAACTCACTCTGTCTCGGCCATAGCGACGCAATAGTTTGTAGGGCCACACCAGTAGGTTCCGCTTAGTCTTGGGCTCCTTCAATATCAGGCTTTCTCCATCTGCTTTAAGCCAGTAATTACCCAAGAGAGTACAGCGTTCAGATGCTTCTGTTTTTTGGACACTCACCCAGAATTCATTAACTATAGAAAGAGAAAGAGAGAGAGAGAGAAACATTAGTGAACATATTGGCCGCCTTCTTCTGACATATTATAGAATGTTCTGTTAGTGGCCTAAAATCCCTATTCACATTTTTGTACAATAAATGATTCTAAGCAGCAAAGACCATTTTCATACGAACTGAATATTGCACTTATTTACTCAATTAGTTACTTAAATAAGGTTGATTAAGTTAGGAATTCAAACAAAGATTACACGTAATCCAAAACCTGTATTCCTTCATATTTCACATGCTAATTCTCACAGGATGTAAACAGACAACCATGCCTTTTAAACTGCCCTATATGTTATGTATATATAATCAGGATGTTTATCTGATACAGTTGGGCCAATGGGTCATATATCATATGTATCATATGCCTGCCGTGGCTGGCTCTGATCTGCTAGCTTATCAGGACCTGCAGATGCTCGCAGTTGTTATCAGTGGCTTCACTTCAGAGAGTCTCTTAAACTCCCCCACGGGCCATTGGAAAATGAAAGGTCTGTAACGGCAACAGTTGCAGTGCAGTAGACCAGCCAAAGTGAGATGGCGTCACTTTACATGCTTGGTTGGTGGTGTTGAACTGCAGATGTGTTCAATAAAAATACACCCACCATTGTGCATACGATGCTCGCACACGCCCACACACAGATACTCACACAGATCATGCACATTCAGGAGTGAGCATATGTGTGACTCTGCCAAGACTGCAAAGTCACAAGCTTCTTAATGTTAGTGCTCACTCACGGCTCTTTGAGGAACTAAATGATGCCCTTATGAAAAACAGAGGTGTTCATGACCTCCATTTCCCTAGAAACATTCGGATTCTGGATTAGAATTCAGAGAGAGACATGCTGCTGCCTTAACGGTTTCCACAACTATGAGTATATCTGTGCCTATTGCATTCTCTCTTTCTGGCTCTCTCTTTCTCACATTTGAATGCAGTAGATGGCTGTGCTGAAGGAGGCATTTGGGGCTAAATGCCTGAAATTCTGCACTACTCTCAGTACAGCGGCTCTGTTTTGCTTAGTAACATTTTTGTCTTTAATTCAATCACTATTAATGACCTTAATGTCATGAATGGCATACAGTAAAGCATGTCTTTGTGTGTGTGTGTGTGTGTGTGTGTGCATGCACCCTTGCGCCTGTCACAGCAAGGAAGCAGCTCTCTTCTCTATACTGTATAGTGTAAACACATTAACAGCCACATTTTTCCAGGGCTGTGTGCCTAACATGTGACTAGGGAAAGTACCATTCCGCCTCCAAATTGCATAAGACCAGTTTTGCCTTTTCTCTTACATGGTTATGGTTCAGGTTCTGGCAGCAATGGTGGGCCATCCGTCAACATGAAAATGCAACATAGAAATCCATAACTGTGCCTGTGCTACAAGTGGACAGGAAGAGATGTCACAGGACTCTTTTGTTTAGGAATTTGCCCCAAAGGCATAAATAGTTCCGGTCTCTATCTATTGTCTGTGGCAATGAGGACGTTCAGAGCGAGCACTGCCACGACTTTGTGTTTGCCAGCAAGGAGAGTATGAGAGCTTTCTTGATTAAGAGCCATAAAGGAAAATGAGAAGGAAAATGGGAGGAAAATCAACTCTCCACTGGCTATAGTCAACAGAAAAATCTATTATATAACATGATAAAATGACCAAAATGTGACAGAAGTATGGCACGGGTCCTCTCGCACTTTCTATTACCTTCCTCTCTGGAGTAATAGATCAGGTTCTCAGCCATCTGAAGCTCCTGCTGTCCATTGGAGTCTGGACTACCAAGAGAACCGCTCCCTCCCTGAAAGCCAGAGAAAGAATGAGAGAGATGCTGAGTGTGCAAAGGAGGCAGCTGCCCTTCAAATTCCCATAAAAGCTCAAAGGCCCTTTTCCCTTTGGAAATTCCCAGCATGTATCCAGAACATGCCGAGACATTCCGATTTATTTTGTACACAAACACACACAGACTACAAGGACTATATTTATATGCAATGTAGACACCAAAGCTTATCACAGAACTGCTTTCAAACCATTAACCTGCAGGGTTTGTATTCAGTTTTGATTGTAGTACTTATTTAGTAACTATGATTTATTCAGTGCCTGCTTTAAAACTAGTATGCAGGCTATTTTTTATGAGAGGGAAGAACTAGGTGTGGTGTGGGCCCTTAACGTTTTTGGCTTTAAGCTATAATACTCATTGTCTACATCTCCATGGACTACATAGAGAAATTTGCATTAATTTAAATCTGCTATGGAACATCATACCTCAGTTGTTTTTAGCTTTACCATGTTTATTTAGTATGACAATGGAACATCTGGTGGTTGGTGTGGCGCAACAGATAACACCACTACCCGCCACTGAGCTACCACACCATGTGGGAGACTGGGGTTAGATTCCCGGGCTGGGTGGCTGGGTGACTGTGCTGCGCTACACCAATAAGAGTCCTTGGGCAAGACTCCTAACACCACACTGACCCACCTCTGTGATACGAGTTACCTTGTAAGTCGCTCTGGATAAGAGCGTCTGCTAAATGCCATAAATGTAAATGTAAATGTAAACATCTGTATGAATCGTTCAGTGACATTTGAAACAGGTCTGTTATTTTGGTTACATTCACCCATGGCTGAATCTAACGTTATTAAACATTCGTTGGCTCAGTGTATGATGCCTCACCTGAAAAGCAATCTCACACATCTTCTCCACCCACTCGTTTGTGACATGCTTTTCTGCTGCAAACACATGCACCTTGTCGTTGGTCTCCACACAGAAGGCGGCCATGTTGTCTTTGGGGCAGGTTTCGGTAAGGGCAGGAAGGATGCTGATGCACTCTGACAGGCGGATGATCTTTTTATCCAGTTTTTTAGTGCTTGGTTTTTCAGTGCTGCTGCCTCCGCAATCGTAGAACTCAAGCCGGGCGATTCCATTCTGACTTGCAGGATACAGCACAAACCAGTTCTTCTTCCATTTCTGAAAATAAATTGTGGAGTTGAGGAAACTACACTCATTCATTGTAGGCTACACTTAAAACACTTAAACAGACAGACTCAAAATCTGTAACAGACTCTTTAAAAGTCACTGTTTGGAGGAAGAGGGAAGTCGTTATGTTATCTATGGAGTATTTGACTCTGCGATCAAATTCCTGGCTTATCTAAGGCCTTTCAATTAGTGACAGGGCAAAGAGTGCTTAGACTGCTGCTGGCAAAAAGATTCAGTCAAACACACTTGAGAGTGTTCATTCGGACAGGTGATTTCGTTTTAGTTTTAGTCTGTAATGTATACTAACAATGTATTTTAGCTTTAGTCACATTTTAGTAATTTAATTATTGGTAATTGACCAAAACTAAACAGCTTAGTCAGGTTTTAGTGAAATAATTAATTTTAATCACATTTAATGACACATTCACATCTAAAATTATGGAAGGAATATAGCCCTTCCCCTTTTTAAATACATTTAGTATTAACTTTAAAATGCTACAACTTCACTGATGCCATTTGTGTAAACAAACAGGTACAGTGTACAGCCTGTACATACAATATGGTTTTGCAGTGACTGAGTTTGTACTTCGCAAAGATAAATTCATTATATGTAGCCACTTGTTGCCCCTTCATTTCAATATACTAATAATTCAGGAGTATTTAAAATGCTATGAAGGCTGTAGGAATTGCTGTCACACTGAACAGCTAAGCTAATGATGAATGATTACACATAGACCTCTTATCGACTGTAAATCCTACAATATGTACACAGCCTGCTTTCAGAAATCCCAAGTAGCCATCATTAGTTTACCTTTTGGCAAATTTCTGGGTGGTGAGTACTCGTAGCTCTTGTTTTGTTTGTGATTTTAAGTGTACATTTTTTTTAAACCTTACCATAACAGACACCAACAGGAAATAAACACTGCATGACAAATTGATCAATAGAATGGGTAAAAAGAAACTTGGAATAAACGATGGTTGCATTAACCCACATTACAATAACCTTTCAATACAAAGAGATACCAGGTATCACTAATAATTAAATAATCCACAGTGATCTGCTACTGGATTAGCTAGTTGTGACAGCAACAAACTTATATCCAAACTCTCGTTTACATTTTTACCACACAAGCATGTGGCTGTTTTACATGACATCCATACATCTTATTTATCACACCATCTTGTCTCAGGGTCACTACGCTGAGATAACCGCGAGGAAGCCTACACTGCCAGTGAACATCATTCCCCTTCCTCCAGATGCACAAAAGAGGGAAGGAAAGCAGGGAGATTACGCAAATAAACAAAATGACTGGTCAAGGACACCTGTGGAGTGGTGTGTATGTGTGTGTTTGTATGTATGCATGCATGCATGTGTGTGTTCAAAGTTGAAAGGTTCAGTCCTATGACACTGAAGTGTCACCAGGTTGTACCATCACACTGAAGTACCCACATCAGTAGGTCACATTTATACATGAGGGAAATAAAATGCTTCTTATTTTAATGAAATAACATAGAGGTCAAGATAAGAAAGCCAGGTTACTGTGTTGAGCAAACAAACTAAATACCACACCTTTAGATGAGGATGTTAGGAGTGCAATTCTAGCACAGCCCAAAACAGAACAAATGGCTTCCATTCCATTAATAATTTTATTTCATGTTTGGCATCTTAATTAAAAGGTTATAAATTGTGCTTGACTGTCATATCAAAACCTTTAAACATTTTATGACGAATGGACCAATACAAATGGTCCAAAAGGTCTGGAATAAAGACTTGTTACTTTAAAGTATGTTTTAAAAAATTAGACTTGTTACAGTAGTCACGACAAGCTAGTCTAATACAGGAGAATTCACATCTTTACCAGATCAATGTGACATGAGATCAATTTCTAATATAAAATGTACACTGCGTTATAGGCCTGTATTATAATGTCACACATAAAAAGATCTCAGGCTTGTTATGTGCCACCATGCTAGCACTTAACCCCAATGAAAGGGAGTGTTGTAAGGGTGTTCAGGCATCTGGGAGCCTTAATCAAGCCATATTCCACAAGTATGCACTTCCTGTGACTTAATTTCTTCTAGGCCATGGAGCACAGGGATTCGAACGGTCAAAATGCCACAGAAGGTCTCTGTATGAGAGACAATTCAGCACACTCAGAAACAGCATGAACACTGTCACCAGTGAAGGGGAAGATTTCAAAAGAGGGTTACAGGCAGGGCTGACAAATTAGCATAGTAACCACGTCAGAACTGCAATCACCGCTTCACGGGGCAGTTATTGAGTAAAAGTGACGTTCACCCCTTTTCACAAGTTAACACAGTTCCAGTATGGACGTATTGAAATGTTTGTGACATGCTTTTGTCAAAATACCACAATGATCAAGCATCACAGCACCCTTCACAGCACCTGGAAGTCCCTGTTTCTTTATATGATCATTAGCAATGGCTTGGCCCACCCCCACAAACCTATGCCACAATATGAACTAAAAGCCAATAACGCACAACAATTCAAAAGTAGATGTTTTTCAGAACAACAGGACCCAGCACTACTGTCACCAAATTGTGGCTCCTTAGGGTATATTAGACTTCTGCTGCGCTAGAAACAAGAATAACCACCATACTTCCAGAACGAGAACCATGAACCATAAATGACAGCGCCCACTGGCTTTTGAGGGTGAGTCAACTGAAGCTAACGCTATCACAGTACATCAAGTTAAGCTAAGGCTGAAGAATCTAGTCGAGGTTCTGAAACTGGTCAGCAGTATTAACCGGTGGCATATATCGGACAGGTTGCTGTGTTAATGTCCTTTACAATATTGTCTATGATTAATCTACATAAGCTCAGAGAGGCTATTGCTAATGAGATACCCAGAATGCAATAAGTAATATCAAGGCAATAAGCCAGCCACAGCCAGTCCAGTTTGAGTTTGGTGAATCGTTTTAAACCGATAGAGTCTTTGAATGGGAACACTATTCGAAAAATTTGTTAGGGGGTCGATAATGAGCATGCAGAGGTACGGCATAGTGAGGAGTTTGTCAACCAGAGGCTTCTCTGCTTTGTATGACGCCACGACAACCACAACAGCGTTAATATTCGGAGGGTCGAAGCCCACCGATAGGTAATAAAGGGAAATCCTCTCCATTTCATCATCAATTGAGGCAGTACTGAATTTGTAACCTCTTGGGGGTGCAAAGCTAGGTTTGGAAAAGTGTAGTATACCAGTATAATATGTTTTTGTTGGACTTGTGTATGTGAAAGTGCTACAGATGCAACAGATTTTTTTTTTTTGTTCCTTCAGCAACACACACACACACATACACACTTCACTTATGCATACTTAAACATACCTACACACTGCAAAGCAAACCTGTTTGCCAATTTACAGATCAAATGTAAAGCGTTGCAACGTTGGTAATGTTGCAAGCCCTGATTAATTTTTTGAGAAACTCAAAATATTGTACATTTTATGAATAAAATCACCAAAAAAAAAAAACAAACAAACAAAAAAAACACAACACTTGAGACATTATGCACACGTCTCTCATCATTACTCTCACGTTATTCCTACACACTAATATAACACGTGTTAATAAAAGGTTCATCTTACTGACATTCATCTAACAAACTACCAGCATTAATTTTTGTGTCCTGGCACCGAAGTGGTGGAACGAGCTTCCCCTGGGTGTCTGAACAGCAGAGTCGCTCGCTGCCTTCAAGCGCAGACTGAAGGCCCACCACTTCCAAAAGTACTTGGGCGAATAGTAGAGTACTATGGTCTCCACATTGACTTGTGTTTAGTAGTGTCTAAGCTTAGAGGTATCTTTGTTTTTAGTCTATTCAGAATAGCTGAGGTTATCCTTGATTGTGAATCCTGTAGCAAGTAACACCCATACCTTTCACATCTAACCTTAACTGTTAGCATCAGCTTGTGCTAAATGACCAAAGAACCACATAGCATATTTTTTTTTTACATTTCTCTTGTCTGGCCGACATTTTATACTGACCATAGCTTACAGATTAGCATCAAAAATAAACTTCATCCACCTAACTCTTCTGTCCTCTGAGGCCGGCAGGCGACGCAGGATGTGTGTGCTGGTCTGTGAAGCCCACAACAGAGCTTAGCAACATAACACTAGCTGGTTCAGCTCTCTTTTCTATCTTAGAAGAAAATGGTCCCTTTACAAAAGCAGTAGTATAGTTTTCATATGCCTCCCTGTGACATAGGAAGAAGAGCAGTTCAAATCATGTTTTCTGACCTAGGCAGACTACCAAAACTGCCGGGGTGGTCTTATTTTACAGTTTGTGAAATAAGGCACACACATGTATGTGCCAAATCAGTGGAAAAAGGCCTTGCAATTTTTAATAAAGCATACAGTACATACATTCTATATTTATTCCCTAATAATTGAGGCATCAGATGATAATTAAGTTTGCATGCTTCCTGGAACGCATGCTTTCTAAATAAAATAGTCCCTTCTGCTGAACGTACAAACCGGACCTAGCTTCATTTGACTGGCCTGTTGGATTCGGTTTTCTTCACCTAAAAAAAGGCAAGAAAGGCCACTTACTATTAATTTACTTCTGTTCTCTCACCAGTCTGAAACACTCACTGCAGTTGACTTAAGCTTTTGTTTGTTGTGATGCCAGAACCAGTATAACAGTAAAGACCATATATAGGCCAGCACCACCATGGGTTGCGAGTAATGAAACTCCATCATCAGAATCTAATGTGCCTGTGCATCTATCAGTTCGGCAGAGAGGAAATGTGTGGGATTACCAATGTGCTTTGCTTCCTCCAACAAACTGCAGGTGTACAGTATGACTGTTCCATCTGCAAGTCTGCTCTGGGCCAGCTTTCCAAAAGCTCCAGTTAAGACTATTTTAACACTTAAAAAGTGTTCAGAGTGACACTTCCTCTACAGCCTGGTGTGCACCTGGGTGCACTGACATTTCAGAAAAGAGGTGTTGGGTCAGTTCAAAAGGGAGAGCATAAACCAATTTAATGCCAACACACACACACACACACACACACACACACACACACACACACACCCCTTTATACACAATAGTGTGTGAGGTTACTGACATACAAAACCCGTGCAAAGAATGACACAGGATCAGCACCGAAGCATCAGAGGTTGCTGACAAAAATCGAATCCAGTTCATCATTAAACCTCACTTAGATTTCCAAGCAGCTGAATAAATGACGAATGTCATGTCAGAAGTGATTTCAGCACAGTTACCCCACCGACTCCATATAAGGTAATAGTGAGCTTGTGAAATATATTACACAGGATGGAACTTATGCAAATAAGCCAAGGGAGAGCGACTTCCTCAAATCTGCGTTCCAGCTTTATCTGAAGTAATGCTGGTGTAATATACACACACATTTCTCCCCACAGGCCCACAGGCTTCAGTCTTCACCCACCCTGAATTCTCTCACTTTGCATTTTGTGCATGTACAAGTGCATGGACATGCTCAATGCATAATGATATGTGCATTAACTCTATCAATACTAATTGAGAATTGTCTTCATATAGAGTTAATAGAGTAAATCCAGCTACAATGAGGATATGGCTGGATGGAATCGGAGATGCGAAGACATGACTTTTACCATGAGGATTTCTAAGTATTAGACTATGTGCATATACTTATGCATATGGGTATGTGTGTGGTGGTTGGGTGAGTAGTGATGAGGATGGGTGTTGGTAGAGGTTAAAAGGGATAGTATAATACTCTTTGTTGATTGTCATTTTGTATATTTTTTCTAAAAACAACAAAAAAAAACATACAATTAAAAAGTGTTTATAATAAAAAGTATAAGAATATGAGCGCTACCCTCATTAATGTGTAGCCACAGAAGGCCGCTCTGAAGGCTTCCTTCTGTTTAGACAGTGGTGTTCACCATTTCCTATTTTAATAAATGAAACATTAACTAAGCTCTAAACAACCACAGATTTTATACCGTATTCTGTATTAGCATGCCATTTAAGTAGTGGGGGTGTGTATGTAATAACTGAGGGTAAAAGTGAAAGCAGGATTTTGCTTTCTGATATTAGCAGAACTTCTTTGGTTAAACTTGGACACGCATACATTTCTCAGTTAAATCTTTCATATAGCAAATTTAAATAAATGATTAATAGTAAATAAATAAAGAACTCTATCAAAAATAAGTATAAATATGGCAAATGTTTCATTATTATCATCATCAGCCCCTTCAAACACCTGAAGGTTCCTCTATGAATACAAGACTGCTGTGAATGAATGTATTTTTAAATCAAACAACCCAAAAACAGCTCTTTCCATTGTAGTGTGTTGGTGTGTTTGCAGGGCTGTGTTACTCAAGTGGAAAGATAGCACGTTCTATTCCTGAACAGCTTGGCGTTGATTCTTTACCTCAAAGCTTTAAATAGCGAATGTGTGTCTTAAAAAAAAAAAAAAAATCACCATGAGCCAGTCCACACATATACACACTTACGGGGCCCATAGTCTACATGTGCATTATTCCTCCGAGATCCAGTTTAAACATCTATTTGTAACATTTATGTAGCAAAAACACTAAAATAATTTAATATTAAAAATGAAATCTATATTGTGTAGATTCAATTATGCATATACACCAATCAGCCATAACATTAACACCACCTCCTTGTTCCTACACTCATTGCCCATTATATCAGTTCCACTCACCAGAGAGGAGCACTTTGTAGTTCTATAATTACAGACCGTAGTCCATCTGTTTTTCTACATACTTTGTTAGCCAGCAGCACTGCTGTGTCTGACCCACTCGTACCTGCACAACTTGTACTAACACACGGCCAAAATGTCAGTGTCTCTGCAATGCTGAGAATGACCCATCACCCAAAAATACCTACTCTATGCTGGTCAGTCTTGTGGGGTGCTGACCATCGAAGAACAGGGTGAAAGGAGGCTAACAAAGTATGCAGAGAAACAGATGGACTACGGTCTGTAACTATAGAACTACAAAGTGCTCCTCTCTGGTAAGTGGAGCTGATATAATGGACAACGAGTGTAGAAACAAGGAGGTGTTGTTAATGTCAGGACTGATTGGTGTGTGTGTGTGTATATTTATACCTATACCTACACATTAAAGCCTTCCCAGCAGAGCTGTTAGAGCTGCAAATAGGGAACCGACTCCATATTAATACCTATGGATTTAAAATATGATAGCACCAAAGCTTCTGTAAGTATCCCAAAAGACTACATGGACAAATATATCTTATCACTGTCAAATCTTGTATCTTCAAAAATGACAACTTCAAAGGAGAAGAGAAAAGAAAAACAAATTATGCTAAAAGATTTCATTTCAGAGCATTTCTACTGGTCAGTTCATGAACAGCAATGATATCTTGCTATTCCTATATTTTGTATTTTTACTTTATCTTAGTATATATTTTTTTAGTTTAAATTCTTTTTTATTTTATATATTTCATCCTTTTTATCCTACATTTTATCTCTTATTAATCTTTAGTAATCTTGTGATCAGACAGTTACATAAGCATTATACTATACCATGTATGATTAGGTATATGACAAATAAACCTTCTTCAGACTTTTAATTTGACCCCTAGTTAAACAGGTTGTTTTTAACAGTTTTTTTGTTTGCAAATCACCTTGGCTCTGATTGGCAGACCTATATTGTGCAAAAAGCAGTGTGAACTAAAGCACCTCATAAGCGTGAAGAATGAGAATAAACCAGCTGTAGTGCAACTTAAGCAAGACTATATGTAAAAAAAAAAATGTGGGTTTTTTGTGACACTTAAAATAAGGCTGTTTTGTAGCTTAGGAGAGTAAACAGTATATATATATTTTTAAGTACATTTTACAAATTACTCGTATTTCATAAAAAAGGAAAGTAAAGGTCCTTTCAATGCAAAGGAATGCAGACCCACAACTGACCCAATCAGTCTGCACTTCTTAGTAAAGGACAGTACAGCCAGTACCTCCCCCATAGTGCTTTGTGCAGTCACTGATCAGATTCTTGCAGATGCAGCCCATGCACTGAACACAGGCCCAGGGGGCAAGGCCAAAGTCAACATCCCTCTACAGTCCAACGATTGGCAAGGGTAAACTGTGTTATGCCTTAGAGCATATCTCACAGAACCCACACAGACAGCCTCTACATCTGATGTTTTTCATCCAGAGGTTACTTTTAAAGGCCATGTAAAAGTCAAAGGTCAAATGTCTGGGTCAACCTCCATCTACACCACCAGCCAAGAAATATCTCTGTAATGACTTACTACTTTTGAGTCCCTGTAAGTCAGGGCTACATTCATATGCCTTGCAACATGTTTTCTAATGCATTGGAGAATCAATAAGGCGACGTGGTTGAAGATCAGCCTGCATCACTTTGAGTCACAACTCAGAAACACTCATTTGGAGCTATGATAGGTAAAGCAGCTTACAGCATCCAGTAAATTTACAGTGTTCCAGAGCTCATTTGCATTTCTGTGGTATAATTTTGGCAAAAGTCAATATTGCGATAACGACTGAAAAACATTATACTGTGCGAACGTATTCTCAATACCAACAGCACTATAAAGTTATTTGATAAAAAGATACTGATCTGATAGTGAAAGCTAGACCTGGACATTATAGCATATGAGCCATCACCATAGGTTAGAAAGCATTATATTGAACACTGTGGAGGACTGTTAACGGAACTGGGTTCAGATTAATAGGCGATATCCTTCAAGCGCAGTGAAACTTGACCCAAACACCTCCAACCTCACCTACACATATGAGCCAACCTTGAAAGCAAAACACACTCTTCAGTATTAAAAATAATAATTATGTCCTTCATGTTCACACTCCGACGCCTAAGAAGCAAACTCAACTTCCTCTTCCCGATGTGGCCAAGCGCATGTTCTCAGCTTTCACATTAGCAGCTTATCAACTCAGTTCAACTCCTTCAATTCAGTTTTAGTTACATCCTAATGCAACTTCATCTGGGTCCAGACCCCAATGAGCAAGCTGAGGGCGACAGAGGCCAGGACAAAATGTGTAACAGCAGGAGGACGAACCCTTGAAGAGTAGAGGATTTCATCTTTATCTGTTAGCTAGTAGTCCAGCCTAGCAGAATAGTAACCTTTAAAAGACGTTGGTTTTAAGAAGTAATTCTTTCATGCAAGTAATACTAAACCAATTCTTTTGGTCCATTCATCATGTACCATTTGCACAACGTAAAATGATGGCTGTCATTCCAAATGACCACCTTTTCCACCTGATCTCTAACCTGACACTTGCAATTACCCAACAGCCAACAGTACCAGAGAGTTTGTATTAGAAATGCTCAGTTATGTATCAGTAATGTGCCTAAAAACAGACCAGACAGTTCCTCGGGTTCATCTATACGGTCTAGTGAGAAGTTCCAAAACCACATTTCCTTTCTTGCCCATCCTACAAAGCCAACTGACCTTTTGAAATTTTGAAAAACACAAGGCCGCCATGCTGACCAGCAGTTCCGAAAAAGGTGATCTACAGGCCGCTCTCAGCTGATTAACATATAGTCACTTGACTGTCCAATTTTATTTCGCCATTCTTTACAGAACACATAACACACATGGCTTGCTCTCCACTCTCATGACTCTCAGCTATTGCCTCAGGGTTACAGCCATGTCTTTATTTGCTCATACTTTTGCTTTACCAAATAGGGAGGAGAGTTTCAAAAGACACATTAAGGAAGCTATAAGAATAGATACTCAGCAGGGATGACCGATCTTAGACTGCTTTAGGGCCCATGGCTATGATTCCAGAGACGATTTGAGCGTCACATGATTCACATCAATGTGAAATACGGGTAAAAACAAACTGGCCTAACACAGTGGGCTTAGGGCTGTTCAGATGGAGTTTCTCATTGTTGTTTGGTCTTCTGGTGAAAAGAGGAGGTCACACCATTTCAAACACATGTGGAGACTAGTGTCAGTGAAAGTGTAAATCGCAGAAGGTGAGAAAAGAGAAAAACAGAGCCGTGTGTCTTTGTATTTGTTCATTTGGGACACTAAACCACTTGCATCGCTGGACCTAAATATCGGACAGAGAAAACAACTGCTTTTCCTGAATGCTGTGTTCAAGCGTGCAAGTTTCCTTTTGTAAACAGCAGTTTCCAAAACAGTGGGCAGTGGAGTCGGTGGTGTGTCTCTGACTGTGCTGTTCATTCATGTGACTCTCTCATGTCACAGGAAAGAGAAGAATGGTCACAGCTATGTTAATCATAATACAGTTATTAAACTTCTGTTTTTAACAGGGCAGGTCATGCAGACACCCATGCCTTGCTCTTTTTAAAAGCAGTGGAATTCTCTAGTCAAGTGTTGGAGATTAGCAGAAGTGGGAGACAACTAGTTACAATAATCAGGCTTTTTTCTAATTATATTACTTTAACTTCAACAACAGTAGACTTGTAAGGAAATTATTCCACTTTTTACATCAGGATTTAGTGCCTAATATTTAATAAAATCCCTATTTGAGTTGAATGTCATTATGTCATGTTTGTACGGCTTTATTATATTAATTAAGACCAATAGTACTGAACTGTTTTGCTGCTTGTTTTTGGAGAGGTGGCTACATGTATTTCCTCGTAAGTAACAACACATGAGTAGGAGTTTGGGCTACTCCAGACATCTCTGCAAATGCCCACCCATAATAACCACATAGGTGTGTGTGTGTGTGTGTGTGTGTTTGATGCTATCTACATGTAAATAACCTCAGCCACTGTCTGCCTGTCCTCAGTGTTTACAACAACACACGGTTTACCTCAGTTGTGTTGCTGTGAAGTCACACTGTGTGTGTGTGTGTGTGTGTGTGTGTGTGTGTGTGTGTGTACAACAGCCTACCTTTCCGAACTTCTGGTGCTGGACATAAAGCTGCCCCTCTTTGACGTGAGTGTCCATCTTGAACCGAGTGCTCGCTCCTCTGCAGTAAACCCAAACTAGTCAACACGCGACTCACCCCTCTCTCTCTCTCTCTCTCTCTCTCTCTACCTCTCTCTCCCTCTCTCTCTCTACCTCTCTCTCTCCCTCTCTCTCCCTCCCTCTCTCTCCCTCTCTCTCTCTACCTCTCTCTCTCCCTCTCTCTACCTCTCTCTCTCCCTCTCTCTCTCTCTCTCTCTCCCCCTCCCTCTCTCCCTCTGTCTCTCTCTCCCTCTCTCTCTCTCCCTCTCTGTCTCTCTCTCTCTCCCTCTCTCTCTCTCTCTCTCTCTCTCTCTCCCTCTCTCTACCTCTCTCTCTCTCCCTCTCTCTGTCTCTCTCTCTCTCTCTCTCTCTCTCTCTCTCTCTGTCTCTCTACCCCTCTCTCTACCCCTCTCTCTCTCTCTCTCTCCCTCTCTCTCTCTCTCTGTCTCTCTCTCTCACTCCTTCACACTTCCTTCAATGCGAACTTCCGCTCGGCAGACTTCAGCAGCTCGGCTCGGAGGACTCATTTAAAGGCTGATTATTATCACGGTTATTAATGAGAAACTAGAGCGATGTTAAAGTGAAACGAGGAGCAGAAGCTGAGTGTTGTCTCACGGAGCTCGCGCAGGCTCTGGAGGTGTTCGGGTTCACGCGCAGCAGCTTTGCGCGCGCACGAGGAGCACTCATACTGCTACTCCCTCCACCCTCCCACCTCTCTCTCTCTCTCTCTCTCTCTCTCTCTCTCTCTCTCTCTCTCTCTCTCTCTCTCTCTCTCGCGTGGTGTGGTCTGTGCACCCGTGTGGTCAAAAACTACATTCATGTGTAGAATTTCCACTTGTGGCGCACGTGCTCGTTTAACTGACATGAGCAACCAACTTTCATACAAACTGAAAACAGTGAGATAGTTTAGCTGTCTATCACTGCGTAGAGGAGAGCCTTGTGTGTGTGTGTGTGTGTCTGAGAGAGAGAGAGAGAAATTAGGACAGTCTTTAAATTATCTCTGTCTTTCTTATTTTGGACTGTTGACTGTATATATATATACATTAAATAGATACATTAATTATGGTTAATTGGTGTATGTGCATATATATATATGCACATTAAGAAAACACTGCTTTAAACCAGTGCAATATTGAAAATAGAGTGTGTGTAATGTGTGTATATGTATAGTATAAGTTAACATGTAAATACTCAGTATTTCTTCTTCTTTTATTTACACTACCTGTGTAATGTGACGTTGATTTGATTTTTACAGCCAGAACATATCAGTACAATGCAATTCATCCTCCCTCAGTTACCAGCAAACTGTGGATTAGGCACCTTAGCCAAGGATGGTGGACTTAGGAATCAAACTAGGCGGGTTCTGGTCCCAATCTCGCTCAACCTGGCAACTGACAGAAGTTGAATTAGGTGTGCTTGAGCAGGAAACGCATAAAACTGCAAAAAAAAAGGAAATGTAATTCTTTTGCATATGGGATCTGTCATTTTTAGCATTGTGAGAAAAGCATCAAAAACCAGCTAAAAACACACAGACACATTTATTTTAGTCTATAAAGCCAAGTTGCCTCTGTTTAGCAGGATGGTGAACAGCCTAAGCTGTGACCTGACTCTGGTACACAATGTCTCATAATAAACAAGTCCCAGACCTGTGTAAGAGGTGATCGTATCACTTTAGCTAAGGAGTGTGTGTGTGTGTGTGTGTGTATAATTTTGAACATACATACCGAAAGCAATACTACATTATGCTGACGGAAAAAGATTCTCCCCTCACTCACGCCCACTAGACAGCCATGCTATCAGAGAGACAGACAGTGTGGGCCTAGTTCAGAACCACAGTGGGTGGCAGGGAACCACCACATTAAGACTTTACATGCTTCTGCGGAGCGGCCTTTAAACACACTTCAGGCAATTTGAGCACAGTAGATGAAAGCAAAAGTCAGACTCGAGCAATGAAAAAGGTGAACGGATGTGACAGCTGTACTTTCTCCATATGTTTGCCTCAGTGTATGTTCTCAAGACCCAGCTCCCCAAGGTACACTGAGTTTCAAAGTAAACTCACGAGCTGATCTGAAAGGAACCTACTTTACAATGAAACTGTGTGGTCAGTACTTGTCATTATGTCATTTCAAAGTCCATGTTTTGTATTACAAAAGCAGGACATGTACAATATATTCAAATACCTTTATTCAAATGATATACACCTGCACATCCAATGTTTCTTCTGAAATCAAGGGTATTAATAGGGAGCTTGTCCACAAGCTGGTCCAGCTGGTCAATCAGCACGAACAACTTGACCAAGCTGTTTGTCAAGCTGCTCATACTGGTCAACCAGTGAGGTTAGGCTGGTCATGCTGGTCAACCATAATTATGGGTTCATCCTGAAGTAGCTCACGAGTTCACGAATTAATTAAAATGAGTGCCTGGATACGTTTTTACATTGTGGCTGTGTCTGAAACTGGTTAGCTGCCCACGTTGTCTCACAAGTCTGTGTTTTGGAAAGCAGCGTAGTGATAAAGGTCTCCCCCATAACCGAATCACAGAGGCAACAATACATGCTGAGGTGGCCATGGTGTTGCCAGCTCACTGCTAGATATGATCGATTAGCTGTGCTGTCATTGGCTATCAGCATTTTCTCTCAATAAAATAAAAAGCTAGATTGCTGAACCTCGATTCAGACATGACTGGGTGTCTTCCTGCCTCAGAATCCGGTCTGAGGCAGCATTTCCTACATTTCAGAGACAGCACTTAACACTTCAGATCACTGCATGATCTAATACTACTAAAGAATCGTCTGCACTGGAGAACACATTGCAATTCTTTATAAAAAAAAAAATAAATCTAATAAAATGTTTGAAATGTTGATGCAGTAAGGCTTCATTAACACTCACTAGCCCTGGATATAGAAGGCCTTCACACTGCAGTCTAGTCTAATTTAAGGACGCATACCGCCATCTAGTGGTAGTACAAACACATTAGCGTTTGCAGCATGTCTTCATTTGTAAACTCGTACATAGCAACACACGGATTAAAAAATATATATATAAACAAATTAACAACTAAAAATATCAGCGTGTTGCACTTATAGTTTATACAGTTGATCAAATCAGGGTTTAGCCTGTAGTCTGACGAAGAACATCATTATAATAATAATTATTATTAGAAAATTATAACTAAAGTAGGTTCATAACGGTATCTTGTGGGTCAGTCCCATAAAGGAAGAATCTGCCGACAGGTCCAACTGCGTAGCTGTAAACAGGAGCTTGATAAGAAAGACGGCAATAAAACAGAGCTATAAACTGAAGGATCCAAAGTCTAGTTCATCTATGCGACGAGCTGATTGGTCGAGCTGGTTTGATCATGCCGGTGTCACATGACAGAAACAGGAAGCAGCAGAGATGAGTGCGGTCTATGGTGGAGTGGAAGGGTAAGTTATTATTAAAAGACCTAACTATTAATATTTTTACTGTATTTGGATTTTATTACGGTGCACAATCGACAAAAAATTGTGCGAGTGTAGTGCATTTGATAAGACGGCTGCCTGAAATTTGTTTCTATGATTTTCATCTGAGGAAGTGGAAGCCCTAGTGCTTGTTGAGTATGTTGAATAAATGAGCTAGCTAATTCATCCTGTCTCATCCTGATTACATAAATCATCCGGTCTTTATAGTTTACTGATCCTGTACTAACAGGTCTTTATAGTTTGCTGATCCTGTACTAACCGGTCTTTATAGTTTGCTGATCCTGTACTAACCGGTCTTTATAGTTTGCTGATCCTGTACTAACCGGTCTTTATAGTTTACTGATCCTGTACTAACCGGTCTTTATAGTTTACTGATCCTGTACTAACCGGTCTTTATATTTTGCTGATTACTAACCGGTCTTTATAGTTTACTGATCCTGTACTAACCAGTCTTTATAGTTTACTGATCCTGTACTAACCAGTCTTTATTGTTTGCTGATTACTAACCAGTCTTTATAGTTTACTGATCCTGTACTAACAGGTCTTTATAGTTTACTGATCCTGTACTAACCAGTCTTTATTGTTTACTGTTCCTGTACTAACCAGTCTTTATTGTTTATTGATCCTGTACTAACCGTTTTTTATTGTTTACTGATCCTGTACTAACTGGCTTGAACCGTTTACTGATCTTGTACTTATTTGGTTTTAACTGATATCTGATCCTGTACTAATTTGTCTTTTCTAATAGGGGTGGGACTCACTCCAATGCAGTTCTGCTCTCTGCTACAGGGGATATTCTTGCTGAGATAGATGGACCATGCACAAACCACTGGGTGAGTGAGAAAGTGTTACCTTAGAGAATATTTTTAATGTGTGTGTGTGTGTGTGTGTGTGTGTGTCTGTCTGTCTGTGTGTTTTCATGTATTCACATTTATTTCAAGTGATTTGTTTTCCCCCTCTGCTCTGTTCTTTAGTTGGTTGGCGCTGATAAGTGTATCGAGGGTATCAATGACATGATCCAGAAGGCAAAGATCAGTGCGGGGTTGGACCCAGACTCACCCATTCATTCACTGGTGAGTGTAAACTGAACTTCAGTCATAAGTCAGTTTTTAATATTGTAAGTGGTTCTAACTACAAATATGGCATGTATGTGTGTGTCCTGTCCATAGGGCATGTCACTGAGTGGTGGGGAGCAGAAGGCTGCCATTCAAAAACTGATTGATGACATGGCAGAAAGATTTCCCAAGCTCAGCAAAAGCTATTACATTACAACCGATGCCATTGGTGCCATGGCAACAGCAACTGATCATGGTACTGTATCGGCAGTTAGGTACATATTAGCATCATGGAATTTAAACATGAAATGGGACTATTTCATTGATTCATTTGATTGACACACAGATTTGACATAGCAATACACTTGCCAAGACATAAAAAACATGTAGATTTTCCATCTCTGCAGGGGGAATAGTGGTGATATCAGGCACTGGTTCTAACTGTAAGCTGGTGAATCCCGATGGCACTCAAGTGGGCTGTGGGGGATGGGGTCACATGATGGGGGATGAGGGATCAGGTAATCTTCCCACTGTACCTTCTTATAGGAACATCATTACTGTTCATAATTTCTATCATTTCTGTTTCTGATTGTCTCTCTCTTGCGCGCGCTTTCTCGTTTGCTAGCATTTTGGATCTCTCATCTTGCTGTAAAAATAGTGTTTGATGCCCGTGACAGCCTAGTAATGCCTCCACATGATATCACCTATGTTAGAAAGGCCATGGAAGAGTATTTCCAGGTTAGTGATCTGCCTTGACGATGACATTTTCACCACAGTTTGATTGGACTCTGTTACTTTGGGGTATAAGTAGTGAACTATAGACAGTCAAAAAGCCCTTTTGAACGACTACAATTTGAAAATATCCTGAATGTTGTTGGTTATGCAGCAGCCACAAATCTGTGATATGATTAATTAAAATAATTAAAATGCATTGCATTAATTTTGCCACCTTCAAGATTCAAGAGTTTATTGTCATATGCACAGCAGAAACAAGCAGTTACACTGTACAATGAATGCACTGCACCAAAAGCACTGCATACATTCCCTGTTAAACCCCTGTTCACTGCAGTTTTTAATCAGTAGTTGTTTATATTATATTCTTTTGACCTGTCAAAATCTCTTATATTCTCCTCCAGGTGTCAGATCTGATGGGCATGCTCCCTCACCTGTACAGAAACTTCCAGAAATCACACTTTGCAGGGTTCTGTATAAGACTTGCTGAAGGTACTGCTCAGAGGGTGTGCAAACAGAAGATTATAATGGGTGCATTGTAAAACCAATATTCTGCCATGAGTGAATATTGGATCCACTTGTCTGGATGTACATATATATCCACATATGTGTCTGTTTCAGGTGCCAATGCAGATGATGCCCTCTGTCGCTATGTATTTACCCAGGCTGGTAAAGTTCTGGCACAGCACATTGTAGCAGTTCTTCCCAAAGCACACCAGGTTTGACATATTGCCCAATTAAACAATTCAGCAACCATTCTGCATGCACATGGGCATAATAGACTCTCACTCACTCACTTACTCTGTCCATCTCTTTCTGTTAAAGGAGCTGTTCTCTGGTGAGTTGGGATTGCCTATTCTGTGTGAGGGGTCTGTATGGAAGAGCTGGGAGCTTATGAAGGATGGTGAGTGTTGTCAAAGCAGTGTTCAATCACAACTTGACGACTATTTCTCGGTAGCAACAGTTGGAAAGCTTTAAAACAGTCTAAAACCACTCTGGCTACACAAGTACTAATGCATAGTAGGTTAAAGGCAAATTAACAGTACAATCAAAGTGAAGGCCTGCTTATGAAACTCCTGAAAGACCTGTGAAACCCACACTCATCTTACAGGATACTGTGGTGTCTCTGTGGTTTCTTTGTTTTGCAGGTTTCACTCAAGTACTGTCTCAGGCCCAAGCTGGTTACAGGCACTTCCAAAAGTATAGCCTTCTTACCTTGTGCCAGTCAGCTGCTTTGGGTGGTGCCAAGCTGGGGGCTCAGAATGCAGGGGTCACTGTCCCCGTGGACTACTCCACTAGTGCCAGTGTGTTCTTTAGCCACTCTTTCAAAAAGGAGTGACTCGGATGAATATGTATCAAAGAGGACCAATCAAGTGAACCGGACTTCAATTAGAAGATGCATCTCCAGTCCCATTATAGTTCAGTAGACACCAGTTTATAGTCACTTCCATGCAGTCAGAATGCACACTTCACTTTTTTAATGATCTATTTGTTAATCTAACAAATAGGTGGCATTCAGTTTGCAGCTGCCTAATAGTCACAATTATATACCTTCCTGTTCTATCTGAAAACATTAGGGTTATAGGATGTGTAGTTAAATAGCTATGGAAAATAAAGTACTTGCTTGAATACTCAAAAAAAAGGTGTAGAATAGGACAGGTGTCCTGTGGCTGAGATGTACGTCAAACTGTAAAATGCTGTATATGTTTTGTATTTTTATACAGTATGTAAACTTATCTCATAATAAACCTCTGCAAGAGCCACTTTATGGAACCGTGTGTATGGATATGTGATCTGTTCTTGTCAGGCTTAAAGTGAAAAAGCATTTTGTTAAATCATTTCAATCAGTAAACCCATGAGGCTGTCTCTGAAGTCGTGTCTTAAGACGTTATCAAAACGAATAGGAATTATGGTTCAGAACTAGACTATGATGTCATAATGCAACGGAGAGATACATCGAAACACCACAGTATTGTGACATCACCTCAAGATTCTACAACTGATCTCTGAAGACGGTGAGAGTGCTCTGGTACATCATTCCTCTACTCTCCTCTTCGTAGGTCTGAGCATCTGATAAAGGGGTAACACATGGTTTCCTGCCTGAGGTAAGCTTTGGATACAGACAATTTGGCAGTTTCTAACACTTTATTAATCTTAATCTAATGTGAATTTGTGAAAGTGCATCCTGGAGAAAGCTACCATGTTTAGAGGACAAGAGGTCTGGTGTGTTTCAGTGTTCCATAGGTTACATCCACCTGTGGCCCTTAGTCAAAGACGAAACTAGAAAACACTTGCAGCAATGCTCATGAAAGATATGCCAGCTCAAACCTCAGCCTTGTCCGAAGCCTCCACTCACCAACGCCCTTGAAGTATGCATACTTTTGCTCAGACAGGAAATATTAGTTTTGACTTAGTTTTGACAGTCACATTGTGTGGTTCTGTTGCAGAGTAAGTCACATTGTCCTACCCAGTGCTAGATGTATTTTACTAACGCTATTAATGCTTCATTAGATGCAACAAGGAGAACTATGATGACAAATGGTGGTTACTCAAAAAAACAAAACAAAAAACAATACATGCAGAAATGTAATTAATTTTGGTTTAGGAGATCTGGGCTCAAACTAACTTTTGGTGTCTCTAAATGTTCTGTAGCACATTTTAAATGTGTTGTGATGAGGTCCCAGGTACTTTTTTTTTTCTTCTTATGAAGATTATGCTGGTACCAGCAACGCTGCAGGTTCTTGGCAGTCAAATTGTTTTGAAATTGAGTTTTGATTTGTGTTTTTTGAGAGTTTTCCTGGTCTTGTACATCTCATCTTGACCTCCACAGTTCAGATCATGGTTGCTGTTAGTTCAAAGTTTGAAGAGTCTTGCATAAGAGAATGCATAAAGCTTGTACATTTGATTCAGCTGACGGTTCCTAATTACAATCAGTGATGTCTCAGCTAATATGTCCATGTGGGGCCTGTATCGGTAGCCCAACTAGGAACTGGAACATTTTTGTCCACAGGTTATATTTTGGCCTAACGAATGGATGCCCACAAGGGTCAGTGGTGAGACCAGGAGGGGTTAAACATGGGTCCCATTGTACATGGGAAGTCCAACTGGGTCCCGGCAAAAAGGCATGTACAAACCCACTCAGAGCCCACTCAGTCCACTCGTGTGAGCCCCACATGCGCTTGTTGGCTAGAATGCTTCACTGCAGCTAATCAAGGTCTTAGTACTAATAAACAATCCAGTGCAACACCATTTGAACAGGCTTTTTTGTGTATTTTATATGTTATGAAAGACATATCACCTGCAATAATAACGTTTGTATCTCCTTTACTTTCATTTTAATCCACTGTAGAAGTCCATAAAGAGTCCAGATAGTCATGGGCCAACTAAGGTGCTTTAACCAGGAGTAAATAGCTCCTTTTTACCAAACCACATGCCTCTCTACATGTTTGTAAAGGCTACAGAATGTGGCCAGTTGTACTGTTTTTAGTCTTTGAACTGGACTGACTACTATCATGGTTGATGTAGCTTATCAGAGCACTCCAGCTATCAGTTGTTCTCCACCCCTTCTGCCTTTTGAAAAATACTATGAAGATAAGAAGATTCATAGGTGGGGCGTTACTTCTGGGGAGTGGTTGATATATATGGCACAGGATAGATATTACATTTAAGCACAAGTGGCATTATAATTGAAGTAATTTCCAAGCACCAGTTAATTCAGTTAAAAATGAAAGAACTCTAGTGTCTAGTGTTAACTCTGAATAGTATCAGCTTGACCCTTTGGTTGCATCTCATAGGTATGGTGTAAATGTTGGCATGCATCTAATAGAAATAGCCCAGAAATATACAAGATTGCAGTAGCAGTGTTGAACCACTAGAGGGGACAACCTAGACATCGTTGCTCATTCCAGACCTCTTAATGTAATCATAGTCTTGTCCCATAAAAAGCACACAAATATGCTCTATTCTAATATACTCCTATATAGACTGAAAGGTCAGCTGAGCTGCTGAGGTCTTATAATCATCCATGAGTCACAGCACTAAAGGCTAATGCCATTACTGATCAGAATTAGCAATGCACTCATCTCCATTGTGTTCTATTTGTTCACAGAAAATCCACAGTGGTCTCTGTCTTAGAAAAAAGGCAAGGACCTCCATGCTAGCGGGGCTGAGGTGACTAGAGCACCCTGACCTTTCTGGAAAAGCCTATCCTCCATCTCAGGATGTCCTCTCCACGCCTTCTGAAGACCACAAACTAAACCATCCTCATCTTCTTCTTCTTTTTCTTCTTCTTCAGCCAGTCCACCCCACCCTGCTGCAGGTAAGCATGGAGAGAAGTCACAAGCATTAAGGAGACCAACGCCAGTCACCAGGGAAACCGCTGTGGACGCTAGCAGACTTCCAGACATTGGAGGCAGCGAAGGTAATCGTAAAGTCAACATTGGTCTGAAGTTGTAGAGTAAAGGCTAACATTGCGTCAGCAGAACAACTGTTCAGTCTTATTTCACCCATCTGGCTATTCAAGGCCATGCAACTGCAGTCCAGCATGCATTTCAGGCCTATAAACCAGATCATGTTACTTTGCTCAATCAAAAGTCAATAAATCTCAAAATAAACTGTATCAGTCACCCATTAGATGAAGTCATTTTCATAGTCCACATTCTGAGATAATCCATAAGCCGCCATTAGGAAATTTAAGACTGAAGGGGATACCAGGCGGATAAAGAGCTAATAATGTGTCTCATTAATAGTGACACTAATAAGAACATGGCTGGGAAATGTTTGACTAAGACTGTGGATTAATAGGAACAAAGATGACTAGTGTAAGTCAATTTGGAGTGCATTTGAATTCATTTTTTTTTTAGTCAAAGTTTATTGCTTTTAAATAATCCTTTTAACCCTCTCATATGGATCATTCTAGAAGTGGCAGCACAGCTCACGTATCCCAGATAAACCTTTTATTATTTTTCCAAAAACACAATCTTTACTGAATCAGTTTTGAATAATAATACTGCATTAACCCCTTATGCTCTAAAATGTTATGACACCCTAAGGATTACTAATCAGGAACTACAAGCAAAGCAATGCAAAGTGGAGAAAAAAGCCATGAACCAGCGATGGTTTCAAAGAGTTTAAGAGATCAAATTTTCACTATTAATAATGCTTCATGGATATTTTAGACACAATCTATACACAAAATATGAACTAAATGACTCCCAGCCCACACAGTATTGACTGTCTTCGCCTCCTGAATTTGTACATTTTACATGAATTACAGCTCTAGCTTTCAGTGTTTTGTGTCTACACCCTCTATTAACAGTTATAAAGTCAGTGACACTGAATATCTGTTGAATATCTGTAGAATATCTCATTTCAGTAAATAAAAACAATATCTGTCCCGCTGTCCCACTGGTTAGCTCTGTTATCTCTGATATGAAACTGCATAAAATCTGCAAACAGTTCTAATTAAAAAGACGTGACCTGCACTCAACAATGTCACTTCCTTTGATGGAAACATGCACAAGGAAGTGATCCATGTTAAACGTCTTCTCCCATTCTTGTGTATAAAATGTTAAGGGGGGAAATCGACAGTATCTGAATTATTTTATTGTGATACTGAGTGAATCTTCCACATAAATATGTGTTGAAAATATATAAAATTCTCTTTTGAGCTGTGCCGAGTGGAATCTAGTTTGAGCGAAATTCTCAGTGACTGGCTCAGAATGCCATTGAACACCATTTGGGAGGTGGTTGAATGGAAGATTCGCACCATTCGCGCCGAGTGCCCCTAAAAAATCTGCAGGAATTGCATAAACATAGTAAAAGCTTATTTCCACCAATTACAGCATGACACAAATTGCGTAAATTGTGTAAAAACAGCTCCAGCTCCCTTATTCAAAATGCAGTGTAGAGTGAAGGTTAGTTTATAGCCTACTTAAGATGTAACATTTGAACTCTAATGCTCTCTTGGCTGCTGCTGCAGGTTTTAAAATTCACTGTAGGCCTGAACTGTCTTTGCAGGCTTGATGCCAAGTCAAACTGAATCCAAATGAACTGTAGTCGTTGCTTATTTTGCCATTTTTTGGGTCAGTATGAAAGGTGAACTGAAGGTCAGTATGGAATTGAAGTAAAAAATAATAGCCAAAAAAGTTGTACATTCTCCTTGTGAAAAGGAACAACACAAAAGAGCGAAGATATTCATTCACAGTAGTGATCAAGCAGAAATCTGGCATTTTTCTGACAGTTATCTGTGGTCTTATAGCAAGTGGGGCAGTTCTCCAGGAGCGAGAACGAGGGTGGAAGGGAAGCTCTTATGAGGATTTCTTGCAGGACCTCTGTTTCTCAGCTAGGCTTGAACACCTAATCACCTGCTACTTCAACACCCAGTCACACACTCCAGCAAAGGTACTGAGGATGTACACACACATACAAATAAGCAACCAGAGGTGTCTCCTAGCAAACATTCTCCATCAATTTACATTTAGTATGAATATAAATGAGTGAACACTCACCACCATTAATACCATATTCTAAACTCTTAAAAATAACTCTCAGAAACAGGTTCTTCACAGTGACACCATTGAAGAACCACATTCATTTCAACAGTTCATTTTTAAATAAACATTTTTGAAAATGAGGCGTGTGAGTTTAAAGATCCTTTCAAATGTTTAAAGAACGTCCACATAAGGCAAGACCAATAAACAAATATTGGGACACCTGCTCAGTCAATGTTTTGTCTAAATTATATTATATGTAAGGCTCCCTACTACATTGTGGAGCATTGCTGTAAGGATTTCATTGCATTCAATGAAAGTGAGGTTAGGATGTTGGGATGTTGGATGATCACTACCCCTTCTCATCACCAACTCCCCAACATCTTCCAGAAGTATTAGATGGAGCACCAACCATCATTCCAGAGAACACAGTTCCACTGCTCCACCGCTCAATGCGGGGTTTTTTTTTTTTACCCCTCTAGACCACCTCTGGCATTAGACAAGGTGCCAATAGGTTCACAGTCTGTATGTGTGAGTGTTTACTACCATCCAGTATTCAAAGTTAATGTAGTTTATGACCAAGAATAAAGGACCATCTCACAGTGAGAGGTATTTGCTGTAATATTTCTTGGTGGTTCTAAATAGACATATCTCTATAATTCAAAGAACCCCTTCTGCTTCCACTGTTGAATACTTGTTGGTTCTCTGGAAGGAGGGATGTCCTGGGAGAATGCCACCACCTACACACACAGCTTTACCGCCCAGAAGGACAGCCTGAAGCACAGAGTCTCATCGCTCCAACAAATAGAGCACACACTGGTAATTTCCCACAGCACCAGCAGTCACACACACACATACACTCACTCAGTGAGGTACTGTTAGTTTATGACTGTTTATGTATAATGATGCATGCAAGATGCATCCAGAATGATGAGCAGAGCTGTAGATAATTATTTTATTAGAATATATAATCACATCTATAATCAGTTTCTTATTAACCATCAATTAACTTACTGTGTTTAAAAATGTTGCTTTCATTATTATAGAACCGTAGTATAGATACTGCAGTGTCTGTAGCTGTCTCCTCTCTGTGGGTGTCAGAGTATGCAGATAAGTTTGGCTTCCTGCAGAGGGTCTCTGCTCCCTGCGTTGCACAGGGGACTGCACCCACTGTGACCTCATTTCTTCCCACCATCCCTGCCACTGTACTCAAGCACAGGAGCCTCTGCTCTGAATACTGGACCAATTACAATAAGGACATCACACCACAGTGATCACAAAATTGTAAACATGCAGCAGTCCGTGTATGTGTGTGTGTATATATATATATATATATATATATATATATATATATATATATATATATATATATATATATATATATATATATATAATAAATTCCCAGCCCAATGCTTCTCATCAACATGTTTGCTCACTTCTCAGCCTCAGATCTTACCCATTAGTAGTTTCACAGTTGTTGTCTAACAAAGGAACCTGCCGTTACATATGAAAGTATGTCTAGACTGTTCATATCTCATATAAAAGGTTACACCCAAACAAACAAAACATCCAAAATATAGCCTGGCTGGATATAAGCATTTGCTCTGAATCCTTTTTTTTATCCTTTAAATTATTTTAAATAATTTATTATTTTAAATAATAGATTCTACACAGCTTAAAAAAAAACATTAATATATTTTTAATATATATTTTGTCCAAATATTTGTGGACACCCCTGCTAATGAATGCATTCCTTTAAACTACTTTAAAGTTGCACATATTGCTGACACAGATGTGCAAATGCACCCAAACTACTTGTTTAGTCTCTGTTGAGAAGTGAAGCAGATAGGCATGCTGCCAGTAGGTTCATGTTTAATGCCAGTCATGGGCTAGAAGGTATAAAGCCCACCAGCATTGAGCTGTGGAGCAGTGGAATGGCATTTCTGGATGAGTGGTTCTTCATTTAATACTTTTGGGATAAGCCAGGGGGTTGGGGGATATGGTGGAATGGTGATCATCTACCATCCTGATCATATTAATGCTTTTGTTGTTGAATGCAATCAAATCCTGACAGCAATGCTCCAAAACCTAGTAGAAAGTCTTTCTAGACAGTAGAGACAGTTACTCCAACCAAAGCAGGACAATGTCCTTGATTTAAGGGGGGAAAAAAAAAAAAAAAAAAAAAAAAAAAAGAATGAGTAGGTGTCCCAATACTTTTGCTTTAGCTTTGCTCTGAAGCTACAAGGCTAATGTAGCTAGTACGTAAAGGAAGTCTGTTATATTAGCCTTGTAGTGTCGCTGAAAAAAAAAGAAGAAAGAAACAATAACTGAAGACTCTGAGCACAAGTTTAGCTATGTCCTTGCTATGTCTTTGTTTCACTGTAGTAGCATTAGAAGTAGTGATGAGTATTTCTAATTATAACGGCTGCCAAACCCTCTGACCATGAAGTCACTTCACCAATTAAGTGCTGTCAAGACCAATAGGACACAGTAGCTAGTCTGGAACAACTGCTCCTGTTCAAAACAAAGAATGTGCCAAGCTGTCCGAAACGGAAAACTTCACACCTTAAATGCTGATGGCTGACCGATGACGGTCCAGCTCAAGTCCTGGAGGGAGTGCCACAACACTATAGGTTTTCAGGCACCACATCTTTTTACTTCTTTGCTGTACAAAGTAGGTGACTTTTGTTGGGTCTCATAAATAAAAAAAAAAACCCAAAAAAACCCAAACAAACAAAAACAAAAAAAAAACCCACACCTTATTGCTCCTCAAAATAAAACTAGAGTTCTCTTTTTGACAGGTTAAGGAGGGGGGAAAAAAGCAGGCTTTTGCCATCCCCTTTCTCCAACGTCCACTCATGACCTCATGACCTTAGGCTAATGCTAACCACCTGGCTATGATCTCACTAGCTGTGCTAATAGGACACTTGGTCATTTGCTAGGCTATGTTACAGGACATCTGTGATCAGCCAAACAGCAGGGCTGCTTCTTTTGGATTAGCATGGATACTTACTCCCCTACTTGGCGCTCCACTGCCGTAAACACTAGCATAGGAAAAGCTGCGGTAACAAGGCCTAGTTTATGTAGCAACAGGTTGTCCTAGAACTAGCAGTGTCTGGCAGTGATGCTCTTCTCAGAAAACTGACTAAAAATATCAAAACACCATATTAGCCAATAATGGCTGATGTATTTTTAATCTTTTTGCAGCTTTAGGGGTCAAAAGGCTTTCAGTAATGGGCTTGATTAAAAAAGTGTTACAGCACATTTTAGTCATTAAGTTATTAAGTCATTAGTCAGGGAAAACCAAAACTGCAGAATTTGCAACATCCTCCAACATTACACATTTAAAAAAATAGTTGCACAATGCTGTTGTGTTGCATTTCAACATCTGTGACTGAGCAAACAATGAAGTAGATAACACAAGAAATGGCTCAACCGGGTACCAACTTCGACTTTTATTTACTTTTTTTCTTACTTTTTTCAAATGAATTCAATTCTTGCATGTAAGAGGTTCTACTCCAAATCAAATAAATGTTTTCATGTGAATTCCTCCAAAGCCTTCTTTCATAATTGAACCCTAACCACCCCCCCTCCCACATTCAATCAACCACTTTACATCCAGTCACACCCCAAAGCCCCTTTTGGCCCCCACCACCCTTAATCACAGGGCATGGTTACACAGAACAGACAGAAACCTCCCACGGGAAGAAAAGAAAAAGAGAAAAAAAACAAAAACAAAAAATGACAGGCAAGGAAAAAGTAAATACCTGATGAGGCACAAACTTCTAAAGAGAGCTGATGTGATCGGTCGTCTTGTGAATTGAAGAAAAATAAAACGGCTTTATATTGAGTATGACGTTAGGCTGCCACAGCGCCTCCTAGAGGCCACATCTAAACTCCCTGCCCTTGGTTTAATGTAACGAATGTAAATAAAAAGCTTATAGGTGAGCACCCCCCCACTCCCCCTCCCCACCCCAGAAAAACCTCACCCTCCTCTGCATTTCCAGCCCTTCACAGCTGTGTGTGTACGTGTGTGGGTGTACATATTTATGAGCTTGTGTAAATGGCTGTCGTAATTACAGCCAAAAAAGTCTCTGTATGTGTGCGTTTGTTTGTGTGTGTGTGAGAGGGCAACTCCAGAGGGTGAGGCTGATCCCTAGTATTTCACTCCCGGGACAAATTCCTTGGCCTCGGGGTTTAAGCTGCTCTTGCGCTGGGAAAAGGAGAGAGAAGAGAAAAGACTGTTAGACTTCGTATTTGCATTGGAGTCATTTTAACAAGAGTTTAGGATATGAAATGTAAATGAAATCAATTTAGTTAGGTTGGAGTCTGGTTGATACATAATGAACTTGTACAAGGTCTCATTTTAAGTGATCATAAAATCTACAGTAAACCCAGTCAGTCATCAGCTTAATGCTGCTCATCTTGTGACATTACTACTATTCGGTCAACTAAAACAGAGCTCTGCACTGATGGGCTACAGTTTCAAAGCTTACCACAATGTCCTCAGAAATACTGTCATTGACAGATAGGCCATTGAGCTGCTGCTGAAGCTGCCCCACCCCTGGGGGGAGGTCCCTCGCTGGAATGAACCAATCCTGATCCTCCTCATCCAACATTTCTTGGAAACAGCGCTCCAGAAACTCTTGTTCCAATAACTCCTCCTCCACCTGGAAGACAAGACAATGTGAGTATAGAATAAGAGACTCCTTGCATAAAGGACTAAGGATTACCCATCTGCAAGAGTTCTGTGTGTGTGTGTGTGTGTGTGTGTGTGTGTGTGTGTGTGTGTGTGTGTATGTATGCATTTTCATAACTGAGCACATGTGGGTCACGATATCGTAGACAAGTCACTGCATGTCAGCAAAAGCAGCTAGAAGCTGGCTAAGCAAAACAGGGGCACCAGACGTGGAGGAGGAGCAGCAGAGCATGCCAGCTCTCCCATGAACATGCAGCTGCATGGCCTTTATCAGCGACTGCTGACAGGGTGGAGTGCTCGATATACATACATGAATGTTTCCTAAAGCGTCTGTGTGTGGGGTAAGGCAGAAGCACGTACTTTCAAAATTGTTCTGCAGCTACTAAAAACTATCACAACTAGGAAAGTGCATTTCTTGCTACAGTGCGACAAAGTGGTTGCAATGACATTTCAGGTGCTTGCTAAAGTGTTGCTTAGTGGTTGCTAGGGACTTGCTTTGGTGTCTCAGGTCGTGGTACCCCTTGTGGTTGGTTGGGTGTTACTACTGCATAACATGTACTGGAACATCGTCAAGGTCTAGAAAACTGTAGGTTTTACCCAATAAAAATTTAGATGAAGCATAAAGCAATAGTGAAACATTAAATAGGGTAATAAAAGTGCAGCTTTTTGAGCTGCTCTCTATGCATTAGTCATTAGAAGAAAGGAAAAGGGGAGAGACATCATTTCCACACCCTGTTGTATGTGAATACACGCGTATACAAACCTGTCGGTTGTACTCTTCTTCGTTCTCCATCCACATGTACTCTGCGAAAGGGTTAGCTTCTCCTTCTGCGTGGCCATTGGTTACTGAGTCTTTTCCATCTTTTCCTGGAGCCCCGCCCCCCGGCGTCTTCGCTACATCAGGCCCACTCATATCTGCTGGCTCTGGGAGAGAAAGAAAGGAGAAGAAAAAGAGAAAATAAAAATCACAAGCTCATACAAAACAATAAAACAAGCACAGCAAATAAGCAATTAACCAAAGCCAGATTTCAGCAACTTCAAATTATGAGGATTTCAATGATTTCACTACCTGCACACAGAAACAAACAAACCCACAATACAGTGCAGCCTTTGTTCTCCAGCACGCTGGATTTGAAAGGCAGCAATGACTACACTTGGCAAACTGAAGAATTTCAGCTGTAATTCAAAAATGTGTCCATGTAGGGTAAAGCTGGAATTTTATATAGCCCCTCAATTTAGGGCATCAAGGGTAACCAGGGCTCATTGGTTTCTCATCCAGCTTTGCATAGCTGAACCATTAGGTACCGTTAGAGCTGCGGCATAGCTATGTGGCATGTGATGTGGTATTTACAGCAGGAGTTGCTTTTTTTCTGCCATGAGTACTAATGAATCATCAACACCAGTGAAAAGAATTAATCCAGATACACTGAACAAAGTTAGATGTTTGGGTCATTGTTCTGAATACAGTGGTGAGTCCAGCGAACAACTTCACAAACCACGGAAGACTACAGCTGTTGACTAAATAATACTTTCTAATTGTGAAGAGAAACATTTCAGATCAGTGTGGACAGCTTGATCTCACAGCACAAGATGGAAAACATCATAAAACCTTATACAGGATAGTCAGGAAAGTCCAAACAAGAATACAGGAAAGTCCAAAACACCCTGACAAACCGTCACCATGACTTCCTCATGAAACAGACAGTATCTTTTGTAAATCTTTCGGCAAATACCCCTGTACCATAAACGCTCTTCTTGCTCAGTTATACACACTCCAAGATAAGAAAAGCAGCCAACTGCACACAACCCAAACAATACCTTCACACATCCAGAGTTGAGGTGACCGTGTAGGTCATGATCCTGGCTCATGCAAGCACATTTCTAGAGATGGACCGATCAGGGATTTTGGGGCAAATACTGCTCGTTGATCATCTTTCAGCATGATCAGCAGATCACAGATACCAACAGAAGGAGCTGGATGACAATTCTTCCCAGCATACTTGGTAACAAGTCACTGTGCAGAGCTTTAGTAACGTTGCTCAGAAGGAAATGTACTTATCTTTTTTGCACTTATCTATGCAGAGCAGCCAAGTAGGACACAGCTTTGGGTAGCACCACAGCGACGTGGAGCATTGTTAGTAGTGTTTGCCATCTCTGCTAATGCTCACCTGTACAGGATTGGGCAAGGTACTCTCAAGCGGTTAGTGTCAATCTTCACTCGGCTTCCCCCACGAGGCACAGTTCGTTCTACACATTCTGCAAATGTGTGCGTGTTTCAGTGAGATACAGTTAACAGAAAGAGAGATTTCCACACTGGATTTAATGGGGTTTTGCAGTCATTAGTGAGGTCCGTACTGCCATCTAATCGAAGAAATGCAGAACTGCAGCATCTTATGACCATGTGCAGAGCTGCAGCAACTCCTGAAATATGGATCATATGTTTTGACCAGCTCAAGATCATCAGCCGGTTACATAATTGGTGGTGGGGGTGGGGGGGAAGAGACAGATACCAATACATACAGACCTTGGGCTGTGTCAGCAACATGCTTTGATATGCATGTGTTTGTGAGACTCTGCTAGACTGGGTTTATTTCTATTCTACTTTGGTCATAAAAGGTTATATTGCTACTCATCTGTAATTCTACACCTACAGCAAACTATATAATGAGCTTCAATGCAGATAAAATAGTTTTAAAACTGCTTTGTAAAGAATCCTGAGAACTAAGCTTTAATCTAAGCAAAAAAATTCCACCTTCATTAAAAAACACAAGCCCCATCAATGAAAGAAAATGAGCCACATGGTGAGCTGATGAGGATACATATTCCTCACACACAAAGGTGCCTGACAAGTCTCTCTGTCTCGTATGTGTGTCATGACGTCAGGAGTGGTGAGTAGCGCTTGTTGCATAAGCAGACAGACAGATTAAATAAAGCAGAGCAGGCCGTACCATCACGAACACATGCACACATTTCTACATTTCCCGCCTGGCTCTACAAATGCAGACAAAATGAAACAGAAGGTGGACACCAAACAGGGACTCCTTCTATCGTTAGTGCAGCATGCTTAAATCTGGAGTAAAATAAGGGACGTGTGTGTACTAATCACTTGATTAGTATAGCATGATCTAAAAAACATTGGAACACCTTTAGTGTTACTCACTCAGCTGAATGCTACCTGCCTGACCTGAAAAGTGAAGCATACATCACTTTGCAATCCACAAGCATCTGAAGTGTTTAGTGAAATGGCTAATCAGCCCCAATAAGCCACATGTGGACCAAATCGGATCCCTCATCTACAAGAAAAGAAAAGTCTTGGAAATTGGGAGCATTCCTGATTAAAACCAGCCTGTCTGCTGCACACATCTGAAGCCCTGATTTTCACAGCTTCATTATAAACATCCTTCGAATCACCTTTGCCTGGGATTCATCAATTATTAACATGGCCTAAAGAACATCATGCTTCGCCACACAAGTCATATTCACAAACAGTCAGTCCTTTACGAGAAAACAGCTATGAACTTATCAGACGAAATGCTTTCAGGTCACCTTTTACTGGGTCAATGCAATCAATACCAATTATATTTACACAAATTATATTTAAAAAAAGTAAGATGAAGATAAAGGTATACCTACCCATATTTTTAATTAAAATTCCATAATCAAATAAATTAGGTTCTCCAATATGGAGAACAGCAGATGTAAAAGGTGCTATAGAAACAGTATAGATGCTACAATCTGTAACAGCCCACCTTACTCATTACTACTCAACAGTTGAGGCTAAAGGCTCATGATATAGCTGGTTCTGTAGAATGTGAACAGTGTGGCCAAAAGACTATAGATACTTCAATACCATGCATCAAAATGTCATTTGTCTCATCCCCCGTCCCAGGTCCAGCCCTGATGTCAAGCATGAAGAACTGTCTCACAGAGCATTTACCAAATGTGCTGAATGGTGTTTCAGGTCAGGGTTCTGTGCAGGCAGGTCAAGGCTTGCAGGGTCTCTGATTTTATGCACCTGTCAGCAGTGGGTGTGGTTAAAATAGCCCAACCCACTCCTAAGAAAAGGCTTTTGCTGTTGGCCATGGCCGTTTTTGCTGTAGATTATAACCAGCAAAAAAAAAAAAAAAAAAAAAAAAAAAAAAAAAAAAAAAAAAAAAAAACCAACACAAAACAAACACACCTCAATCTAGGTTTAACAAAACCACATGCCACTGTCCTTTGCTATGTAAAAAGGAACAATACAGATTACAGTGATCTATACAGTTGCCCACCAATTTCACAGCATACCACCCACCACTAGCTGGCACACAGCCACTGCGAATGCAAACAGGTTCCAATAGACTTCTTGCAAACCACCACCATGAACACTCAAATATCAAATCCATGTTTGTGGTCAGACAAATGATCGCTCCAGAAACATATCAGAAAACACAGTCTCTGTTGCTGCACAGTGTGAGGGCAAGCGGTCACCGCTTTAGAGGGCTGAACCACCATATACGCCTCGGGACCAATACGCATCTCCTAGCAAGTGTTGCCTTAGGATCGGATCCCCTTCCAAAACAAAGCTGCATTCACCACACGATACTAAAAGCAAAAACCTATCCGAAATCAATTTTAAGCATGCAGCTGAAACCATGCCAGTATCCAGAGGGGGATCTCAGCTGCCAGACCCAGAGACAGACAAGTGTTCAATGGGGGATGAGGAATCTCCACTGCTCAGTGGCTTAGAGGCAGATAAATGTCACAGAGAAGGAAAGCACCAAGCTGCATGGCATTTTCATGTTCAGACTGCAGAGGTCTTTATGTTCGATGTTGTACTGCTCAGAGACAAAAACAGCTTTTCCTCCATGTCGGAGGAGTAACCTCTCTTGCAAAAACAGAGTTCTCAGGTTATATACAGCATGATCGTCTCTACTAAAGAACACTACACCAAGGTTCATCTTCTCCAGCATCACAGGAGCAATCAAGGAGTTCCAGTGGCCAGCAGCTAGGCTTATCACAGAGAATGCATTTGAACTTGCTGTAAACAGCCCACACCGTTCAGGTTTATGATTACTATGTATTATTATTATTATTATTATTATTATTATTATTATTTAGTACTATCATCATTAGGTCAATTTAAAGCACACAACTCTTCTCAATCTTATTTTTACCTGTTAACCCAGCCCAGTTATAGAACCTTAACTCAAAGAATCATTTCAATGCTAAAAATGGTACTTTGGATTGGTGATAAGCAGTCCACTATTGCTGCAAATCAAAAAAATCTTTCAGTACTATGCAGAACTAGGGTTGGGTGAGATCACACTATTTAAAGAAATTGTTCACAATGTGTAATCACAGACAAAATACATCAGTAGCAACAGATTCTTAAACACTACTATTCAGATACTCCCATACGGAGTACAGTGATTTTTATTAAACAGTGGCTGCACTTCATGTAATTAAACCAGTCTAATTACACAGTTTGTAATGACAGTTAATCAGTGTTTATTAGGCACTAACAGTATCCTCGATATGCTCAGAAAAGCACAATGACAATAACTAAATTTAATCACAATGCAATTAAAAATAGTTCATATTTCCCAGCTCTATGAAGAACCCTTTTTGCTTAGAGCTTGGAAGGAAAGCTCTATATTGATTGGTCAGCTGTTATGTTTATAGCTCTCATGGGCACTCAGTAGAAAAGTTGACAGTCTTTCAAAAACATGAAGCACACAGCACAGGAGAGTAGAGTGCTTTTCAGTTCATCTATTAGAAACCATGAAAAGACGGGACAATGTGCACTTTCAACAACTATAATTTGCTCCAAAAGTCTCACTGTGGATGAACAAAAGTTGCTTTATTTTCTTTTTTAAATAAACAGGAAGGTTTTTTACACTTAAAAAGTCTCTACATCGCTACGGTCAGATTGTGTGATTCATCAATTTTGCATGTTTTCTATGAGACTTCTCTCAGAGAATTGCATATACGAATAAGCTACACCATTAACATTTAAAAGTGGTGCTTAGAACGATTCCACAGAACAACCATTTTTGTAAGAGATGATTTTTGTAAGAGATGATCAAATCTGTGATTGTATACACCGCTACAAAACAAATTGAGAATTTTGTTTTGGTACCAAATTAGCTCCTTTATGGCATCATAAACAAAACAATAAAAAGCTCAAACCACCTCTTTAGAACCTTAATGTTTGCGAGAGTGCAGAAAAAATATATAGCAAAAACCGACTGTGATTCTGTGTTCGAGGTTTAGTGGCTGGAGCTGAGGTTTCCAACAGCACTCAGGCCATGTTTGGACAGGCAGTACATATGATCCTTTTACCCTCACATATTCCATCTGAAACTCAGCCAGACCAAACTCCACTCAAACCACAACCATTTGGGCCAACCACTGATAGTTTATCAACTCAAACCTGAGCAGATAGTTGATTTAAAAAAAAAAAAAAAAAAAAAAGGCTCTTCACAGCCATAAAGCACCTTTCTGGCCACTGCACGCAGGTGTTGCAATCCACACAGCTGTGTGGACACTGAAAGCAAAGGTCCTGGACACCCTGTAACCCATGTGCCACCACCCTCATTCTCAAATTCACAACAGTTCCAAGACAGCACAACCAGACGAAAGCAATGAGCTCCTCTGTTGGGACTGAGGAGAGGGTTACGTCACTATGTAGCAGCCAATAAGAAACCTACATGACCCAAATCCACAACAAGCCAGTCATACTCAACACTGCCTCACATAACACAGCTGACATGCCTTAACTAATCATGCTGATCTTTCAACAGCATCCACGGGAAGTAAACTATTCAGTTTCCGGTGGACATTACTTGAAGATCTGCCGCCGCTTCAAGGCAGATCAGATGTGTGAAGATGACCTATTTCCACACTTAGGGTTAAGCCATGTGAGCCTGAGTTAATCGCTTTTCCACTGCTCCTTCTTGGCTTCAGCCATTGGGGTTTTTTGGTGGCAAAACTTCTCCTGTTCTTCGGCCTTCACATATGATGGCAACATGGGCTAAAAGAGGAGGTTGTGAGCTGCAATTATATCCCTGCCTGCAAAAGTACAATAAACACCGGGCAAGATATGCAGCATAATAAGCCACAGTAGATCCATAACAATGTTATCAAATAATAAACTTGACCTGATTCATGCAGGGATTACAACAGTCTAAGTAACAGACATTTGCTAGCCTCCTTTATTACTGTCGATCAGTTTCCCCTCCATTAACTCTGTGCTGTACACTATATTCATTGTTAATCATTGCCATAATATTGGCCTCTCCAAGTAGAACACCACCAAAGGCAGAAACAGGCAATATCGTACAATCAGACTGCTGAATTACCTGCTGGGTATTTTTTAAAAACTGACCAACCACAGTCTTCCCACAATCATCCCATACTGCTTTGCTATGCAACATGAGAACGTCAAATGTCTACCGATGTTTTGTTGATGCATATCACAATATTCATTCCAGGCTACCTTTCAGGGTATTATTTGGCAGTACACTGCACTCTTGCTCCCATGGCTGATATTCAGAAACCAATAATTACCTTACAACCTCCTAATCCTTAGTTTACACCTACCCGACAGAACCGGAGAGGAGGAAACGCAAGCATTCCACCACTAAATAATGCCTTGTGCATTACCTAAGCAGCTCATGACACATGCTGTTAGGTTAAGGTCAGTCTGTCAGTTGTAGCACAGCTTCTGCCAGGGGAACTTTTGGCCATGAACAATCCGCTTGTCCCTGCCAAGAATCCTGGTCTGCCTGTGCCTGTCCAGAACCATCGACGGGTGACAGACGTGCAGGAAAGGGGGGCGGGGGGTAAAGGAAACCTAGTGGCCGTACAAACAGCTCACCTTTCTGCTTTCAGCAGGGACAGAACCGCAACCCAACAAAAAAAAAAAAGAAAAGGGGGGAGGGAGGGGGGTTACAAGAACAGTCTGTACACTTGTGCACTTCTGCACTTCTGCTCTTCTGCTCATTTGTCCCTTATAGTAAAATATGGGGTAAACACTAAAATGACCCAAACTACACATCAATTACTTAGGAAAGCAGCAATAAACATGGCCCAGTGAAAGGGAGTGTGGTAAACTGGCCATATATGGGCTGCATTATGGTTTTATTAGGTGCTGGAGAACAATACAAAAGGGAGACACAGGATAAACAGCTCCTTTCTCCTGGAAGGCTAATTCAGTTTGGTGCCAGCATGCTCTATAATCACTATAATCATGTGGAAGTGTAACACATGCAAGGGTAAGCAGGGACCCAGACTGATATGACCCTTAAAATTTAGGCCAGAGCTCCACTGACAGACCAACGTGAGCTAGGTCAAATATATCCACTGGTCATGTTACAATAACCCTGGAAAGATGCATTTCTAATTGCAGTGCAGTGAGTAAGCAAACAAGCAAGCATTACTGAGTAAACCGGCCCGAAGGGGAGGAAGTCCTCTTAGATGCTGTGATTCCAGAGGATTGCACAGGCTTGCCTAAGCAGGGCATATACTGCAAGGCCTTCTAGCACACAGCAGGACACCACTGTTCACCCCGTGTGTGTTCCCCACGTCCTGCTCAGCTTATGTAACAAAGGAAGCCGCATTTCCCCGTGTTACAGACGGCAGCCATGAAAGCGGGACGAGGGGGTGAAACAAGCATGTCGACAAGACCGTAGCCGGACAATGAGGACTGAAACACAGCCTGGAGGACCATAAGAGCGAAGGCCGAGCGCGAGGAGGACGAGCTGGGGCATCGGAGAGCCACCAGAAACCTACGAAACGTCACTGAAGTCCCAAAACCCATGTTTCTTTTTCCAGCTCGTTATCAACACCAGTGTCGACGCATCCAAACATGGCGCAGTGGGGGAAACGCGCACGGTCCACTTGGCCAAAACATGCCTCACCAAAACAAAGAGCGGGCTGGCTAATGTTTTGCACTCCATGTTTTCTCGTATGAAGGACACAGCTGCCGTTATGCAAGCGAGGTTGTGTGTCAGCTACCCTGTAAAACGACTCATTACGCTGAAATAAGAAGCTCAATAAAAGCGTAGGCAAAAACAGGGGGGCGCCATGCACTCTCTCCCCCTACAATAAAGGTTAAACTGACAAAAGGTCGAGCCAAGTCCACTAAAAAAAGGATAGACGTCCACAATATATCCGCTATGGCCTTTTTCATGGGTTAATCAGCTAAGCTCGCTCAAAAACATGAGCAGTAACGGGCCTGTGGGAGCTGGGACGGGATGAATAATAGTTGGCTGGGTGCTGAGCTAAAGCCAGTTAGTCAGTCAGTCAGCCAGCCAGCCACAGCTCTCCTAACATAGACTATATGCGTAGACTATTCATGACCAATACTCGCAACAGTTCATGGTGGAAATGAGCCATTTGCACATGCATGTCGGCTCATTCAGTGCGTGGGCAACGAGGGAAAAACCAGGCGGCCAAAGCTGGAGTTGGTGAAGTCCAGACAGAGCAAACACGCGCCGTATCGGGCCAAAACATTAAATCCTGTAAACCCCCCGACACAATCAGACGAAAAAACCCCCAATACATCTCAAACAACTTACCTGGCATCTCGTGCACTCTGGCCGCCGGTCAAATTTCACCCAAAAACCACTGTTAAACTCCGGCACACGGCGCCCACAGGTAATTCCTTCACTTGCAGTGAGTTGAGGAGGCTAACTGCTGTTAGCTAAATACATTAGGAGCAGCGCGGTCACGTGGTCGGCGCTTAAACAAACACCCACACGGTCCCGCCTCCCGCGCATGCGCAGGAGCTGCCGTCTAACGGGCTCTCCGCGCAATCACAACAAACTAGAAAACATGACGGAGAGAAATGAGCACATCGCGTTTTTACTGCTGAGATTCAGCACTAGTTTTAATTTAGTCAGACCGCTCCAAATAAATACAGATACACGTGCGTATGAATTCTAGATAGCCCCCTTTCTCCTAATGCATCCAAATAACTAGAACTAGCGCACATAGCTACCAGCTAGCTGCCTATCCTACCTACTACCATCAGTACACAATGTTGAGACTGCTGGGATAACGAAGATAAAGCACGTGTTTTTGTAAGGGACACAAATAGTTCGAGGCTTACGTGGCTTCCTACCCCACCTTAAATAATGCTGCACAACTACTTCTGCAGCTGTACTGTTAAGGTGGAACTAAAAGTTTGGAAAAGACGCCAACTCTTATTTTAAAATGTTAAATATCGTTATTAAACATTAATATATTAGTCTAAAGTAGTAAAAGTGTACATAACATGCTCACCTCCGCCACTGTTGAGCTTCTCAACCAACGAGCACAGACTCTGCGAGCAGCTGTTCAGGATTACTGGAACTCATACAGACAATATAATAGGTATTGGTATGAACCTCTGCAGCGTTTTGGGATCCCGAAATTCACGTCTTTTGACCCAATGTTTTGAAAATGATTGGTGAAAATAAGTTCGTATGTCTCATGCGAGTGATTCTTTCTCCTTGAACGAATCATTTCACCCAGCTGAACTGACACGCCTCCGAGTATCGCTTTACTTTAGTGCCTCTGCCTGCAAACAAACATCAGGGAACTACGATGCATGTGGAACTGGACAAGCGATCTGAACCAGCCAGCAGAACCATTTCCAGACCCTTAAACAGGCTTTGAAAGATGTACACAAGCTGATACCCAGATAATGTGTGGGTGCCTCACCCTACTGCTCATACAATCACGTCTGCAGAAGACCTAGAAAGTTGCAAGGACATAAAGGCTTTGCAAGTAGCAACGTTGTAAGCAATTTTGCAGTGTCCTATAAATAAAAAAGTTGTGCAGTAATGTTGAGCAGAGGACTAAAACAATATATATATATATCCTGTGAGATACATGTGTCATGTTATGATCAACATAGGACGGGTTATTTACAAATGCCACCTGAATATTGCAATTGAACATGCTCGTTTTACAACATAAGACTTCCTCCAAACGTTTTGCACGTAACTTCGTGGAGAGGGCCAAACATCTAAATGTCATGGGGACGTCCCTTGGACGTCCTGGGGGGGAGCAAGTTGGGTTGCAGTGCAGCAGCGCCGCCCCCTACCGATGAACTTTAAAAAAAACAGCACACTGCAGACATGGAGTAATGAAAACTTAAAGCGAATGGATTTTAATTAAAATCATTTACTAAATGCTTAAATAATCGATTAAATCTTTCAAAGAAGTTTAATGTGAAATGCTAGATTTTACAGGGCAGGGATGTGCTGTTGAGTGGTGCCATTCGTTTTGGCCTATTTAGCTGTTCTGCGCATGTGCACATGTTCGTGTGTTTTTAATGCTAGTTCTGTTTTTCTAGGGAGCATCATATAGTCTACAGAGTCTATATAGTCTTTAGAGTTTACTGTCAGTTTTTGTATGAGTGTAAATTACGATTTACATAAAAAACGAGTATCACCTCAGTTATCTTATTTACCCTGATGTAGCGATTTACGCTATCCAAATACATTACATGCTTTTTCTGGGCGCATTTTCTGACGTTTTATCCTAAAGAAAAATCCCAATCACCGGTTTATTTAGGCAGCTTTATCTATAAATACACTATGGTAGCATGCTTTTACAAAGTGGCACAAATCAGGAGTCTAAAAGGTACCTCATAGAAAGTTACTAAAGGAAATGGTTACAAATGTGCTGCCTGATCCTGAGATCCAGAGATCCAGAGAGCACCAGATTTGCCACTATTTTAGCTTTAGCAACATTACTTATAAACACTCAGAGGACCGGATGTTCTTGGACTGAATGTAAAATGGATTTATTTGCATTATGAACATTGAGAGTCTCCACAATGAACCATTTCACAAATCCGAGAAATTTCCCTCAATGTAGCCTAATTAAAATGTTTCAAATCTAAATTCAAAATACTATGGATTTTCCACAGAAATCTTATTAAATATTTATGAATTATTTCACTTAGCTTTCATTATTATATATTATTATATATTACTTCATTATTTATTGTATTTTTGATTAATAATGATCTTTTCAGATATGTACTTTACTTATTTTGTCACTTTAGGGACAGAAACTGAAAAGGATATATATATATATATATATATATATATATATATATATATATATATATATATATATATATATATATTTTATTTATTTATTTTTTTAATTGCCTGATTAGAATGGCACTCTACTCAACAGGTCATCTAGGCTCTGTCTGACCTTTCATCTTCTATTATGATTTTGCATAACTGCAGAAAATAAATTCACAGACTAGACACAGATTACTGTGCTGAATACTTGTTTTTGACAACTGAACCTACATGACCTGTTAAGCACCTCTGCGCATTTCTTTTTTTGGCCAACAAGGGGCGCAGTACATACACGGCCATAGAGGCACCTATAAAGAGAGGCCGGAGGGGTCAGGGATTTTTCTTCTGCCTTTCCTTCATGCTTTCCTTTGCAGATAATTTTTCCCTGAGCATATTTAAAACACAGGTAACAGTATGACTACAACATATGGAGAAGAAAGGCAAGAAATGGAAAATATTAAATTCTACTGGAGCTTCAGTCCAAGTGTATAAAACAAAAGGCCTAGAGAGTGAGCCTGGAGGCCATAGACACTTAGAAGCCTTCCTTCTTCCTCCTTCCAAAGAGTTATTACTGATTTTCATCTTGACAGTGTGCGTTTGGGCCACTGAGGGGCAGTCACCCTGCAGAAATGCCTCCCAAAAGATCCACACATCATCTGACCCCTGATAAATTATCACTCTTTGAGATTTAACTCGGTGGAGTCTAAGTGGAATCTGCTGTGAGAGAAACCTCAGATGTAATTGCAGGCCAGATACGTCTAGCTGTTCTCTGGTCGGTGTTGAAAGACAGAGCTTTATGATTTGTGCTGGTTTATTGTGTCTTTGCTGAGGGGGCCCAGAGTGCTCCCCAGTGAAAGTGGTCAGTTTCATAATCTCTGAATGCACCCCTCTCTTCCCCCTTCCACTGTACAGCCCTGGGCTAGTCTGGGAAGCTTTAAGGGGGTTAAGGGGGTTGGTGCATGCTTATAGGTGGCTATTTTTCATAGACATTCTTGGTAAGCAAGCCATGTGTGTGCATCCAGCAAAACATACTATACAAAAACCCCTTGCTGCGACCCCCACATAGCCAACACAGCAAGACAAAACAAGAGTCACCACATATTCCTGGGCACACTCACATATACATACACACACTGCATTTGATCTGTCGACAGCTCGATCCTGCAAGTCATTTCTTTTTGGCAGGTTGGGGGAAGGGGTAAGAGGAGGCCCCAAGCAGTCTATGGCGGTGATCCAGCAACCCCCCACCACCAGTCCTGCAAGTTTGGGCTCACAGCATATGGACTGGCAATACAAAGACTGGAATTGCTCAATGGATGAAACACATGGGCCCGAATTAGACTTTAAGGATTTGACTTGAAGGTAAAGATACCAAGTGAAGGATCTGTGCCCAAAAACAGCTCTGTTTAACTCAGCTCACTATTTAGCTAACCTTAATACAACAGTAGTCATTTTTTGCATGCCACTGTTAATGAATCAGGAATTCACATTTATCAAAACTAATAAATAGCCACAATAATCTATACTATTGTCTAAATCTAAACTTCTGAGTATTAAAAAAAAAAAAGTTAAAAAAAGGGAACAGCAAATGTTTAACTTTTACCACCTTTTACATAACATGTGCCAAAGTAAAAATCAGGTAAAATTACATGTATTTCTGTTCATTTATATTGGCGTATAGGCATTTTTAGGCCGTGGTTGATCAATGATTGATGTAGATACAGGCAATAGTGGTGGTGCGAAGGTAGGACTTAAGCATTTTGAGTAATGGTTTATGTAGCTGCAGGTACATGTAGATTAATGGCAGCGGTGAGAAGGCGGGATGCATGCAGCTTGACCAGTGATTCATGTAGCTACAGGTACATGTGGATCAGTAGTGGCAATGAGAAAGTGAAACTTAAGTACTTTGACTAATGGGTAATGTAGGTACAGGTACATATTCATCAATAGTGGCGATGAGAAGGCAGGACTTAAGCAGACATGTTTAAAGCTGTATAGATCTACACTTTGTGAAGTGTGCCGACTGTAGAAACCATCACTCATGTGAACTCAATGCAAAATCCCGGCTCAACACATTTTTCACATCCCAAAAAGTGGACATCTCCAGAAGAAAGATGATGTATGGTCACTAAAATGTATTTTACCATTTGCAGCTTCTGGTCAAGGAAAGCCTGTAGTACTTGTAGTCACCATGCAGTAATTGGTTTGCCTTGTTAATGCTTCTTTAAGCTAAGGCATCATTGTGTGAGAATTGGTATTTTTTGCTCATGGGCATCCTCTACAGTTGAAGAGTGTAATTTACTGCAGTGAGGCAATGCTGCTTAGTACACTACAATCTAAATCTTACTCATTTTACTCCTTCTTTTAACCCTACAGAAATAAATATTATATTTTTCTGTAATGCTAAATCAGGTGTATTGAGTTCAGGTATCTACAAATTATCTATGAAGGTTTATGTATTGGCATCATCAGATACATACATGAGGGATATTGGCATTTCCATATTGGTGAATCTCTGGTGGGAACATTATTGTGTGTGTCTGTGTGCGTGTGTGCATGTACGAAGGTTGTCATACCTCTTTTTCCGGGTGGAGATTTTACTCAGGAAGGGCAGGGGTGGAAGCCAAGACACATGCAACACACACATATACACACACTAGAGTACAATGACAAGCATACAGTACATGCCTGTTCAGGAAGGAGCAAATTAGAGTAGAAGTAGCTCTTTAGACAATTGGCTTCCTTAATTGCGTATTCACACACACAGGCACACACATGCTGCTGTCAGTGTCATGTGTCATGTTAATGAGCATTTCATGATAAATGCACTAATCAAGATGAGCTCTATGAGCTTTTCTTATGACAATAATGATACCCAATTGTCTCCCCAATTTAGCTGAGCCAATTAACCCACCCACTCACTAGGACTCCCCCTAGGACTCACTTGCAATGCTTCAGACACTGGGATATATGGACAAGCACATGCCTCCTCCAAAACATGTTAGTGATGTAGCAGCATCACTGGGCAGCCAACATACTTAGAGGAAAGCACCGGGTCCCTAGCTCTGATACATCAGCCAACAGACGCCTGTGCCAGCCAGCATCACAATAGGAAAGATGAGGGAAGAGCGCAATTTACCCATCCAGAGAGAGAAAGGCTCACTGTGCTCTCTCTGGTGCCGGCTGCTGATGGAGAAGCAGTTGTAGTGTGAAATGATACTCCCCCAATTTAGCCACAGTTGGGCTGAGAAAGTACTAAGGAACATACACGGAGACAGGGTGGTGTTTGGGTGTGAAAACATCAGCACAGGAAAAGGAAGGTGGAAAGGGAAATATGTAGGACATTAGATTGAGGAGCTCCAGGCATGGCCCCTCTTCTCAAACTTCATTAAAATTGTGGTCACGCCTCCTATCATTACTCAGCATTTGTTTGTTTGTTTGCTTGTTTTTTCAGGACTGTGCTAGAAAGATGGGGGCAGACCACTGGACAGACAGGACACAACCTACACAATCTCAGTAACTGCTATGTGCAAGATAACAGTAGGTTCAAGAGTAGTGCTATAGTGGCAGACTTCAGAGAGGCTGGGTTACTGCCACTGAGTCCTTGCCATTGAATCGAACAGAAAAAAACAAGCTGCCACGTATTGTACTGTTTTCCCATCCGCAGAGGAGAACATGTTCCAGACAGCTGTATCATGGGCGTTGACCATCCGATAGCGGAAGGGTGGTGAACAATACAGGAAGGCTTTCGGGCGTGTTTGGGGTCAGAGCCAAAACACTTCCTGGTTTGGCATATACAGCACGAGTCTAGTAGGGGGCTAGGGGGAGCCCTTCCTGTCAGCTGACTCACTGACTTCCTGTCTGAGCCGGGGTCTGTGGGATTGGGAGTGTTTATAGACTCTGACGACTAAAGCAGAATGGAAAGTGACTGTTTGTGCACTGGCTTACTGAAATAGACAAAGGCAGTGTTTTACTATTCTCACTAGGCTAATAATGGAGTGTGGCTTCTGGAGTAGATATTGGCTTTGGATTTTGACTAAGGATTGTTCAGACTGCAGGCAAATCAAATTTGCTTCTGTCTGCACTGGTATTTGCAAGTGATCAGATGGGATTTGCATGTGCAGACATCAAATTTCATATGGGGTTTGGCTTTCCAGACTAGCAAAAATCAATCTTGATAAAATCTAGATATAGATATAGATAGAAATATAGCCTTTCACAAACTGTCATCCTGGACTGGATTGCTTTCAGTGCATAACCTCAAATGCTCAGAAAGCTGTGTAGTCCAGGACTAGGCTTAATCCTTGCCTGGGAAAGCAAATATCTGTAAACACCCTCCTAAACTAAAGGGTATTAATAGAGAATTTTTTAAAATTGTATGCCTTTGGTGCAATAACAGCCTCTGCTCTTCTGAGGAATTCTTACCATTCAATGTTGGAACATTGCTGTGAGGATTTCATTGCATTCTGCCACAAGAGCATTAGATTATAGGTTATATTGACTAGTTCTGGATCTCTCAAACTAATCAGTGATGCTCCATCACTCAAGGGAATGCAATTCCATTGCTCCAGACCCTAATGCTGGAGAGCTTCATACACCTCTAGCTGACGCTTGGCTTTGGGCTAACGGTGATCTTAGGCTCCCCTTCTATTAGTGAGGCAAATTCCTTGCTGTGTCAGCAATGTATGTAACCTTTAAGTGGCTGAACTCTGTAATTAGGAGGGGTGTGTGGATACTTTTGGTCATGTAGTGAACTGCATATTTACAACATGTTATATACGTATATTTTCTGTATTTGTATGTTATATTACATATATTATTATATGTGAAATGCAGACAGACGGTGGATTGTAGAATAGTTTTAACATCTGCCCAACATGCACACCTAACAAAATGCCTTTCAAAAGTAAGTAAGGCAGGACTGGATATGTTTGGAAAAAAAGTGTAAGAGAGCTGGGTAGAAAAGCAGGGGGTACAGAGGCCCCTCACTGGGGCCTTGGCTTTCACAATGCCATCAGTAATGGCTTCCAGACTCTGCCAAAATAAATTGATTTGGAAATATGACAAAACCAGGAATCCACAGGGCCTTTTTCTCATTTGGCAGTGTATGTGTATGTGTGTATGTGTGTGTAATCTTGAAAAGGTCTTCCACTCAGGTAGTAACTTAACTTCCTGCCCACTCCCAAGACTTTACTTATGTGTGTGTGTTTGCATGTGTGTGTGTGTATTCTATACAGAGACAAAATGCTAGGAGAATGTGAATCCAGCATTGCAGTTGTATTCTCCAGTTTTACTTTCTCTGTCATTTCAGATGATCAGAGTTATTTCAGCTGCTGCTACATCTTAAGGTGTCCATCCTGCTCCTAATGATCTACCACCCTGCAGACTTTAGCTCCAACTCTAATCTAACACTCCAGGATATTAGTATTCTCCAGTGGCAGATCTCCAGAACCTGTGTTGGGTAAACTTGTGCAAAATCTTATTAAGATCATTTGCCAGTGCAGAAATTGATTCCAGACTCTCCATATCCTTGATTAACATTAAAATACGTCCCAACTCCTGTCTAACAGCTCTAACTGCACACTAACTCTAATGCCTTTACTCCAGCACTAACAGTACCCCTATGCTTTTACCACTCAGTTCCCTAATCTGGGTTCCAGTTGAATGCTGTGAAAGCTGCTTTGTGGCAATCTTGAGTTTAATTTAATTTAATTTAATGAATATAATTTAATGTAATAGAATACAGTTAATATGTATTACTAACCTATTCCTTAAATATACTTTGAACATTATTGATACCTTATGAGCACACTTTTAAAAGAGACATTTTACTTAAACTTACTTACTCAATCACTTATTACTTATTATTATAATACATATATATATATGTGTGTGTGTGTGTGTGTGTGTGTGTGTAGCCGACTGTACAACCTATCTAAGAATGATTATTTATTTTTTTTACAAGCATGTTAATCTGTTACATGTGTAAAAGTACAATGTCTACATGCTTATACAGCTGCATTTATTATAGTTGGTGCTCCCTGCCTAGTACTCTAGCAGTTAGAGTCCCACTTGGATGTGAGATTACATTACATTACTGTATACAATCACTGAGCACTGGGTACTTCCTCCCTTTGCTCTCAAAAACAGCCTCAAGTCTTTGTTGCATGGATTCCACAAGATGCTGGAAACATTCCTTCGAGATTCTAGTCCATGGTGACATGATTGCACCATGCAATTCCTGCAGGTAACTGGTAAGACCACAGGAGAACTTGTTTGAAACAGTTTGAGATGACTTTTGCTTTGTGACGTAGTGCGTTATCATGGTGGAAACATCCATTAGAAGATTGTAAATTGTGGTCATGAAGGGATGCACATGGTCAGCAACTATACTCAAATAGTCATTCCCCACACCATTACACCACCTCAGCTAGCCTGGACTGTTGACACAAGACAAGTTGGGCCCATGGATAGAACATAAATCAAGGTTTATCAGACAGGTTTTGGTGAGCCTGTTATGTGTTGTGCATCCTGAGGTGCTTTTCTGCTCACTAAAATTGTACAGATTGGCTAAGTGAGTTACTGCAGCCTTTCTGTCAGCTTGACTAGTCTGACCATTCTCAGTTGTCCTTTCTCATCAACAAGATATTTCTGTCCACACCCTGACAATCACTGGATGTTATTCTTTATTACACCATCCTCAGTAAACTCTAGAGGCTGTTGTGAATGAAAATCTTAAGAGATTAAACCAGTCCATCTGCAACCAACTTAATTAGAGTGTCATTATTGACCTCTCCCCTGCACCAACACAGCTATTTGAACCTTGAACCATCCATTTTACTCAGTTAAACCCACAGTGTGTCTAGGATTTTAGAAACACTTGTTAATTTACAAAAAGAATATTTACTTAATAAAGTAAGAAATGTACCCGTGAACATGGATTTCAGGCTGCCAACTTTCACAATTTTCTATTACAGTCATTGTATGCAAGTCATCCAATTTACCTTCTACCTTTCCTTAGTTCTCGTCCATCTTAAGAGAATGTTTTCTTTACCCTCTGACACACGTTCGTTTTTGCCATAGGTCTCTCCTTGGTTTGCTATTGCAATGGATACTGGTCCATCTGATGTTCACATGGACCGGCTGTGACTGATTAGCTAGCTAGCGCACTCTTCTTCACTACTTCAGAAGGCTGCTGTTGCCGGTTTAATCAGTGTAATCCGAAGCTGCAGTTGTAGGAAACTTAATTGAAAGTCAAACTTATTTCGTTGGGGAACTAAATGAAGTTCATTAAGATGTTAATTATTTTTGAAGGGAGGGAAATGTCATTAAAAATGTGTGGGAAAGTGGCTTGGCTCCTAGTGCTCCAGCGGTCTAGGGCACTGTGGTCCGAGGATCCCGAATCCCGGGTCATGCTGCTTGCCATCGGCTGCTGAAGTCTGAGAGAGCACAAATGTCCTTTCTCTCTAAGGGGTGCATTTACAACGCTTTCTCCCCACATAACTTCTACTGTGATGTTGGTCAGCACAGGAGCTGAGAATCCGGTGCTGCATCACTGGCAGCTCGAAAGGAGGTGGTGGCTGGCTTTACATGTATTGGAGGAGACGTGCTAGTCATCACACATCTATTGCTAGTGAAAGGGGGGTTTACATTAACAGGGACTGGGTAACTGGCCTTCCAAATTGGGTACAAAATGTGGTAAAAAACAAAATGCGTTGCACAAGAATGTAACATTAGAACTTATTGTATCAATCGCATGGCAAATGCATGAGAGTTGCCAGCCCTAAGAAAGTCTTCTACATAGTCTTCACATGCTACATGCTGTCCATACCAAATAAAAGAAGGTCAGGTGTTATATCTCTTATTATAGCAATTACTGCAGAGTACATTCTCTGTCTAGTACAAGGTGTAGGGTAGCAAGGCTACAATAAGACTATGCGGAAGGGAAGGAAGGGAAGGAAGGAAAGGGTGAGATGAGAAGGGGAAAAGGGGAACTGATAAAAGAATGAGAAGAAAGCTGGAGGAGAGCAGAAGAAAAACAAGAAGAAGAAGAGAGAGTTAGCAGGGATGTGGATGGATAAAGAGAACAGTAAGGGGGGGGGTCAGATGCCTTAATCAGTGTACTGCCACTGTAAACACACTCCTCCTTCCTCTACACTCACACACACACATGCGGTCACTGAATAAGTTCCCCTATGAAGTCACTTTCCCCTCCCTGCTCTCCTGCACTACAAGAGCCTCCAGAGCCAACTAATATGCATGTGTATGTGTGTGTGTGAGTGTGGCTTCCACTCTATCACCCTTTCCTCCCTGACATTCCAGGGCAGTTGAGGGATTGAGTGCTTGGATACAGGCACAGGAGGGAACGCAGAGAGAGAGAGAGAGAGAGAGAGAGAGCAAGAGTGAGGGTAAAAGGGAATTCTTTCAGGGCTGGACTTTAGTTTAAAAAACGTTTGGACCTTTTTCCTTCTCCCAGCGTTCAGAGCACACTCCCATTCTTCTCCTTCTTCTTTTGTCTGCTGTGCTGAAATCTCCAGCTGGGAATTCCGTCACTCTAAAGCCTCTAGTAGGCTCAGAAGCATCCCTGGAAGTCTCTTCTGTGGTCTCTGGACTTTTGCAGGAGTTTAAACAGAGCGGGAATTTGCCTGTCAAGCAAGACCTAAGCATTGTTTCATCAACACGAGGGTGAGTGGATATTGTTTGAAAGCTCTGATTTGGTCTGAGGGATCAGATGTTCTTGGATGGCTCTTGGATGATACAGTAGGACATCACTGTATGAGTTCAGTTTATGTACAGTTGGGATTTTTTTACACACACAAAAAAAATCAAACTTTCAAAAATGGTTCTTTAAAGTGATGCCATAAAAGAACCACATTTGGTTCTCTACAGAACCTTTTCATGCATGTTTACAAAGATAACCATGAGATGGAAAGTTTAAGGAACTTTCACATACTGCACATATACATGCCAGTCAAGAACCATGTTGGACCCTTCATGTTTTAGAGTGTGTTAAGTTCTAACGGGAGTGATATTGCATGTAGGAGAAGCTTAGACATTATTAGGAATGTGATTGAAGATGAGAGAATCTATCGTAGGTCTGGAATGGTGGGAGTGTTTTAGGACCCTCCACTGATATATCATTTTTATTGGGTGATGGGGATACCTGAAATTCATTTGGTTCTTTGCTATTTGATTGAGTGTGCACAGATAAACAGGGAAATATGAGATGGGTGGAGAAAGACAGTAAGGTGGAGCACTTCCACCAATAGCTTGTCTAATTTATGCCCCCTGTGTTGAGCCATATTTAGACCCACATGCTGTTTTTGGAGGACAGGGCATAGACAAGAGGAGGACAAGAGCATTTCCCCTATGAGAGACTGATGTTACTCCAGATTATGTCTCAATTAGTGGAACCCTTAAATTAAGTTATGTTCAGTTATGCCCAACAGCAACATATGCACAACATATTTACATGTTTACACCACATGTCCCAATGTTTGTGGACACCTCTTCTAATGAATGTGTTCAGCTAATTTAAGTTGCACCTATTGCTGTCACTGATTGCTGTCACTCAAATGCACACATAAACATGCCAATAGCATAGAAATCTCTGGAGCAAATACACATGACCCTATTGGCCATGCCTAATGCCTGCCGTGAGCTAGAGGGGTATAAAGCCCCCCAGCATTGTGCTGTGAAGCGGTGGAACTGTGTTCTCTGAAATGATGGTGCTCCATTTGTTTGGGATGAGGTGGGGTTGTGATCATGCAACATCCTGGCCTCACTAACGCTCTTGTCACTGAATGAAATCAAATCCTTACAGCAGTGCTCCAAAATGTAATACAAAGTCTTTCCTGGACAGTAGAGACAGTTACTCCAACAAAAGCAGGATACACTCTTTTCAATATCATTGATTTGAATAAAACAACGTACGGGAATGTGTCCCAATACTTTTGTTTATATAGTATATATACAATTATAAATATGTTGAGTATTGCAGTTATATATCATAACAAAAATGTTATATACCGTAGAATACCATAGTTGTATCCCAACTCTGTGTTATGTATTACAGTTATATATATATATATATATATATATATATATATATATATATATATATATATATAGTAAAACATAATATAGTGCATATATGTATATATTAAATAGCATAGATACTATATCAAAAATGTAATTAAAATTGTATTCTATTTGTATTATATTAGAAATAAAAAAAATGTTGTACATTACAGTTATATAGTATAGCTTTATATAGTATATAGCAAAAGCTGGTGCTATAAACTATCAAACATGTTATGTATTGCAGTTCGTCATGGACCACACATGCATGCTTCAACAAGCACACTTATATCCATATGTTAAACACAGCATCTCTGAAGTTACTGTGGAATAACAGGGAGACAGATGTGGAATGTAATTAACGATTGTGATAGACGATCCAGAGAACCGCAGACTGAGCTCAGACCAGCTGGAGATTCATATCCATTTACTATAAAAGCATATGAGCAGTATAGGCCTCATTGGTCATTCCTATCTGTTTCTCTCTCTCTCTTTCCCTCTCCCTCCCCCTTTCGTTACATCCCCACCACACAGCTCCACAAGCACTGGAGATGGGATACAGAAAAAGAAAAAAGGGAAAGCTAGAGGGGAAAGCGTGGGGTCAGGAACATAGAACAGGTAAAGAAAATAGGAGTGAAGAAAAGCAGCTGAGTTTATACTATTAGGAATCTTCTAGGGAGCTTCCGTATGATGTTCCAGTGGTTCCAGCGTTGCAAAGCCTCATCTTACAATGATTTTAATCATGGATTTTTTTCTGCTTATGTTGCCACATTTTTGTTGAATATCAGACGTGCACACACAAAAGGAACAGGTGATAAAACTGGCTGTTGCTTTGCTGGGTGATCTGCAATCGGCACATGCCATCTGTCTGTTTGTGTGTGTGTTAGAGAGTGTAAGTGTATGTACTTGTTAACAATCACTTGCTGTTTGTGTCTTGTAGGCTGTGAAGGCCCTGTCACCTCCAGAATGGCAGCGCTCCTGCAGCCCAGCACCAACAGCCTGCAGGTCCCAGGTACCCTCCTTCTACGCCTTTATAAACTCAAACATGTGTACACGAGTTATAAAGAGTAGAATTCAGAACCAAGTGAGCCTGAACAAACAGAATATGTTACAGGAATGCAATAATGGCCCAAACTAGTGAATTTACTGAAAGCAGTAGTGTTAAGATAACAGATTTTATATTAGATCAACTATTTTATGTTACTTTTTAAAATATTTAATGTTTGATTATGAAACTTGAGATACGTCAAATTAAATCAAAGCAATTAAATGACCTTAAAAAATAAAGCCAGATCTGCAACACTCACAGTGTGTAAAGCCCATTTAATATAATAAGAGACTTCTGCTTCTAAATTCCATTCAAATATACTTCATTCTTAAAAATAAAGGTGCCACAAAAGGATCTTTCAGCCTTAGAAGAACCACGTTGGCCCCCTAAAGCCAAACCATTTTGTAATAGAGATGTATGAGTAAGAGTATGAGTATGGGTGTAGAGAACCTTTAAAGCTTCACTATGTAGCATTTTGTACCTTCAGTTTCAGCTTCTAAATAATTGTAATGCTCTACTGATTTGTAACTGATGTCACATATTTTTTACTTGTGTCTTAATAGTTGTGTATAAGTGGAGATGGGGCAAAATATGAATTTCCTTGTACAGTGTAACTATCTGTGTACTGTGCATGTGACAATGAAACTCTTGAATCTTTACCAATTACATCGCACAGATAACCTTGTGTAGCACCTTCATTTATGAGAACGTAGACTGTTATATACAAGCTATATTACCCATCTATATATGTCTTTAAACTGTAAGTAATGTGAACATATTTATTTGCCAAGTGACGTTCCTACATGAAATATTTGGAATTTATTTTGGTTACTGTTGGAAAATATATTGTTTTTAAAAATATCTAGGAATTACATGGTCATTTCTCCCTCTTCTATGGCTGTGGCGGAGATGGGAGTGGCCCTCCCTTATCTACTCTCTCCCCTCCAGGAAATATCTGTGTGCATGTGTGTGTGTGTGTGTGTGTGTGTGTATGTTTGAGTATGATGACATTCCGATCATGCCCATGAGCGAGCTCTCCATCTTATGTAAGTGTTTGTGTGTGCGTCCACAAACATTTCCAAAAACTACATGCATGGGTGGACTCTATGGCGATAGTGTAATCACCATGCTGAGTGAGGGCGTTTTTCGAGCAGGTCATTCCCTGCTGCAGCCTTCTGTGACTGTTGGAATTTCAGAATTCTTGGAATTCTGTACTCAGAGTTTCTCCCCTGTGCTTGAGACTGAAATGCGTCTCTTTAGTGTGAAAGTGCTGAAAGCTTTTCCAGGATTAGGCTACGTACTGACAGCTCTGAGGCACTGGGCCCTGACTGGACCTCCCTAATAGCCATCAGATGCTTAAGCCTAGAATGGTGTGATGGAGAAGTGCTAATCTCTGGACATGCAGGTGTGAAATATCGTCACTGCCAGCGCACATTTCATGCAGTATTGTTTGCGTTAATAGAGTGGCTGGAATGCACAGAGACATCAGAGACCAAATCTGCATTTTGGTTATGAACAATATTTGTGTCAGAATCAAAACATCTTCTTTTTTACTTTTTACTGAATTTGTATGTTAATATGGACCACATTTTGTCCTTTTATGAAACTGGACCAAAGCTGATCTCCCTCAACATGAATACCTCCAGAGGAAGTCTGAAAGATTCCAGACCCAGATCTCCCCGGAGTCTTATAATGATGTGTTATTCTGCCTGACCAATGGTGTGACCTCATCATGAACTGTGCTTGCATTAGATGCACAGGTCATGCACTTGTTTTTAATCAATCTCTTCTTCCTTTATTTTAGGCAATGACAGATCTGCGTCCACATCTCCATCCAGTTCTCCTTCTCCTTCACGAAACGAGTGCAGTATTGCTCCTCTCACTCCATCCCCCTCTCCGGTAAGACCTCACATACACCTCCCCAGTCAGATGTCATAGAATCTGGTATAGAATGGTATAGAATTTTGCTGCATTTTTTTTTCAAAGGTTCTGTAGACTGGACATCTTCAAAGAACCATCCATGCAAAGGTTCTCCGGGGAGCCAAAAATTGCTCCAAATAACCCTTTTTGGCTCTTTTATTTTTAAGAATGCAGGAAAAATACCTCAGCTAATGTCAAACCTGGGATATGGTCAACCTCTGGATGCTTTAAAACACAGAAATGGCAAAGCAGGAAGCAGTATCAGCACAATTATGCAATAGTCTGCAATTATGGTTCTTTACTTAGTGCCCAGTGTGACCAGAACTATCCTAACTAACAGAGTTAATCCTGCAGTCTTCTTACACACTGCAATCAGTGGTACGCCCAAATAGGCCCTAAACCTGAGTACAGCATGGATTAAGAAGGTATTCAACCACCAAACACACCCTGAAATATGGGTGTAAGTGTGGAATGTTCAGTTACTGTAAATATAGGTTTTCTAAAGTGTCAGTGAGAGGAGGGTGAGATAAACCAAGAGGAATAAGAGAGAGAGAATGGAAGAGGAGAGAGAGAGAGAGAGAGAGAGAGAGAGAGAGAGAGAGAGAAGGCTGTTCATATCAGTACCAGGCAGAGATCTGTGAACCAACTCAGAGTAAAAAGCTTTCTAGAAATTACAATCCCTTCCTTGCCATTTCTGCACACACACACGCACACACACAAACATTTGCTTTAACCCCTTAATGCAGCAAGGCTTATTACACACTACGTGTATTACTCAGTAACTACAGGGATGTCTCTACAAACTGGTGGGGCTATTCTTTGGTAATAGATGTTAACACTTTTGGCCCGCCAGCAGGCCAAAGGCTGTTTAACAGGATAATCTGTGGAAGAAGGACTATACATACTGTATATCCAACATATGTACAGTCATGTGAAAAACCCCATTACATACTTAAACATACGAACATTTGGATGTAATAGCTGTACATTTAAAATGCACTTTTCTTGTGAGGAAAAGGTTTTGAAGTGAGTGGTGAAGATCACCATGGTGAGATCCAAAGAGCTCTCTGAGACATTCAGACAGAAGGTTGTAGATGCAGATGAGTCTGGGAAGGGATTTAGCTACTCCACTGTCCGCTAAATCATTTACAATTGCAAACTGCCAACAAGCTCGGTCTAACAGTAGACTGCAAGATGTGTAAAGAAGTCTCCAACAATCCTACAATATCATCATGGGATCTACAGGTAGCCTCTACCCCAGTTGCTGTACAAGTACATGCACCTACCATCAGAAAGAGACTGCACAAGTTAGATTTTGATGGGAGGTGTGCAAGTGAAAAAATCAGGTTGTCAGGTCAGATCTTTGCTTCTACAAAATAACCGCTTTACAGGAGAAGATAAAAAATTTCAAAACTTTGAATGGGGGGATACTGGGGGGTTCTTTATAAGAGAGTGGCTGACATTTAAAAGAATAACCCAAACAAACAAACAAAAAAAGCAAATATGATATACAAGGCTTTGTGATATGTGTTATATGTGATGATATATAACCTATATGTAAGGATTTTCTAATCCTAACCCTGAGAGATACAGGGGTGGATTTAGTGATGTTGGGGGCTGAGGCAAAAGTCAAGAATAGACCCCTAAATAATAATAGTAATAGCATATAAAAGTCATTAAATGGTGTTTATATTTCTAAATGTTATATTTCTACACAGACAGGCACAGACACACACACACACACATATGAAAAGACATACACACATATTATTGGGGTCCTAGGGGGATGCCTACCTTTGTCTAGTTCAAAAACTGCCCCTGCTTGGAAATCCACTTCCCAGTAATTAATTTCTTTCATCTCCTCTTTATCTCTCTCTCCCTTTCCGTTTTTATTTCAGAGGACCGAGGTGAGGCCGCGTGTTGCTCGCCCATTCTCTGTAGTTGTGGCTATTGATTTTGGAACCACCTCCAGTGGCTATGCCTTCAGTTTCACTGAGGACCCTGATGCCATCCACATGATGCGGTAACTAAACACAGCAGCCCTCAACCTTATATTCTCTATGGAACCACCAGTGGATCCAGTGCTGATACAGACAAACCGATTCTGGAAATATTAGAATTGTTTCCAGTTTATTTTAGTACACACTATAGGGCTATACACTATATAGTATTGGGACACCAGCTCATTCTTTGTTTCTTCTGAAAGAGAAAAGTATTAATGAAGTCTGGATGTTGAAAGATCATCCCGTAAGTATTAGCTGGAGCACCATCATTCTAGAGAACACAGTTCCACTGCTCCACAGCTCAATGCTGGGGGGCTTTATAACCCTCTAGCCCACTCCTGCCATTAGGCATGGTGCCAATAGTTCCAGACAGTCCTATTGGCAGTACCTCTCTACAGGGGCTTGCCAAGGTGTGGGTGTGTCAGCAATCGGTGCAACTTAAAATAGCTGAATGCATTCATTAGAAGGTGTGTCCACAAACATTTGGACATGTAGTGTGTATAAAGTACCCACTCATGTTTTGTCCAAAATAAAGTTATCAGGTTATTTTCAAATACCAAAGTCTGAAGATTTCTCAACCCTACTAATCAGTCCAAACAAGCATTGAACCTGTCCTAGCACACTTAGTCTTCAAATATGGTCTGGCTGTCTTCAAACGTTTCTCAAGGTTTATTCCATTTTCCGATCTCCTCAGGCGCTGGGAGGGCGGGGATCCCGGAGTGGCCAACCAGAAGAGTCCCACCTGCCTGCTGCTGACCCCTGAAATGCGCTTCCACAGTTTTGGCTTTGCTGCCCGAGACAGCTACCATGACCTGGATCCAGAAGAAGCTAGACACTGGCTCTACTTCGACAAATTCAAGATGAAGATCCACAGTACCAGTGTAAGATATCATGAACTCCAGACAAGCTTACATTGTTAAGTAAGCATTACATGTGCACATTAGAGTGGAGTAGAATATACACTGGGGATATAGAATACTTCTCAAAGGTGGTTGAGATTGAAGAGGACGTTTAAGATTTTTGCAGTACCATGTTCTGCTTTCTTGTAGGACCTCACCATGGTGACAGAGCTGGAGTCAGTGAGTGGACGGAGAGTTCGGGCCATAGAGGTGTTTGCACATGCCTTAAGATTCTTCCGAGAACATGCCTTAAAGGTAAAGTAGAATCACCATTTCACTGCAGAGTGGCTGTTACGTTGCCCATCCCAGCCTTCTTCTTTTTTATTTTCTGGAGATTTGTACCGTAGCTTTGACCTCATGACTTAGAGATGAATCACAGATTGAAAGCCTGTGCAGTTTAATGTAATGCAGACTCATGTAGAATGAGCTGATTCATAAATGTTTACTGCATAGACCGTGTGGCTAGAGCTGTACCCATTAGTGCATATCTTAGATAAGGATGATAAGGGCCAGGGAAGATGTGTGGGAGCGTTTGTGAATGAGTGTGGTGTATGTCAGAAGGACAAGGGGCAAGAAATGGCTGCAATTTTGAATGTGGTTGCATTTAGAGGTGAGCGCCTAAACCTATGCTCAAGAAAAAGTATTGTTACTTCAATAAGATAATGAATCATGAAAAAGTTTAGGTATCCTACCTAAACAGCAACATTAATAGAAGCAAAGGAGCAGCTCAAAAATATTGACACACTCAAGTTCATAGACAACCTAAAGAACTCCAGTCGAGTGTCTTATTACATCCAGCTTCTACTGGCTAAGGAACCACAGATTTTTATACTTCTTTTGGTCTAGTTAAATGCTAAAACTGATGCACAACCAACAGAACAGTACAGATCCATTTAAATATCTTAAGTACATTTAACTGAGTACAAGTACATGTAACTGAGCCCCACTACTGCTTGTCTTAAGGTGCAGCAGAAGGAGATATTAGACACTAGAGCTATGAGACTAATATAACACACATCAGGTTTGCATGCCTAAATGATCTCACACTTGGCCTCAAACCATACTGAGCAATCTCGAACAGATTTGCGTATGTGGTTTTTGTCACGGTATGGTAATGTGGTAAAAAAAGCCCATACAGATAAATTTCAAGATGCCTCAAGATGCAATGTCTTGCATAGTTGTCCATTTTAGACATCCCACCAACATACAATTCACCCGCATACTGATAGCAGCTCCCTGACGGCCGCAAAGGACATACAATATCCCAAACATCAGAATAATGTATATTAGGCTTGCTCGTGCACCTTTTGGGAGCAAGTGATTGAAACAGAGCAATTGACTTACTCATTTACTGAGCATCAGTTCAGTTTAGTGTCCTGCTGTTCCATGTCACAGTGTTCAGAACAGAATGTAAGTCACTAGCCCTGCCTATAGGGTGAAAAATAATGACAGTGTTTACAACAGTGACTTTTCTATTGCCCATGGGGGTTACACGACTGTAAAAGACTAGCCGATACGGTCAAGGTGAGGTGAGGTAACAGCTGCCATTCTTTCATTATCATCGCTAATATTATATATTTACTAGATAGCTGTGCTGCTCCATTGATGTCTTTTATGAGTGTGATGAAGTCCTTGTAAACTTTCTTAAAGTTATAATAGAATACAAAAATATATATAAAAATAAAAATGATACAATAGAAGTACAATTTTTAAGGATAATAATGAGGATATAATAAGGGGGAGGGGGGTACTTGCCTGAAATGAGTTTTTACAGGGTGGGAGGTCTGCCATTTATAAAGAAATAGCATCACAGAACATAGACAACATAGGCAAGTCTATTGAAGTCTATTCAAGTGTGTGATGGTTTGTGCATACAGTTTAATTGATGCTAATTGGTGGAGTACATGCTGTCATTAATTGTTAGCTACATTACCTTTGTTAAAATGTAAGACATGGGCTGACTGCATGAGTTTGGATAAGTCAGGACAATTGTGTAAAATAAAATTCACCAAACTTTCACTGTAAGGTAATATATGTGTGTGTATGTGTGTGTAGGAGGTAAAGGACCAGTCCTCGTCAGTGCTGGAGGGGACTGAGGTGAGATGGGTCATCACCGTTCCAGCTGTGTGGAGACAACCAGCCAAACAGTTTATGAGAGAGGCTGCTTACCTGGTAATATTCTACAGATGAAGTCACGCCCACTTTCTGCCTATATATATTAATTCATATAGACATAAGTATAAATCATACAGCGAGAGCATGCAAACCACATTGTTTCCATCAATTCCACACACACACACACACACACACACATGCTAAGATGACGTTATGCACCCGAAGCCCAGAGTACAGTCAGGAAACGTGCGTGTATAGAAAGGAATGCTTTGGCCTAATCGGTCCACACATCAATGGGAACGTGGAGAGGGTGTGTTTGTGTGAGGATGTGTGTGTGACGCCACTATGACACAGCATCCATCATGTGTGGTGGTGTGAATTGTTTCTTTTTTTTCTCTCAAAGTCACTGATCTCTTCTCTTTCGAGGCCAGTATGAGCTAAATATTCGAAACACAATGAGAACTGGAAGCAAGGTCAACAAACCCAATTTACTGGTGTTGAGTCATTTTATTTTCCAACCTCTGGACCAAGCTCTTCATCCGAACCTAGATATTGCCACATACAAAAGCCAGTATGGGGGTAAAGACCCTTTTAAAGACCTTCTTTAGAGCTTTAAGGGGTTCTTCACACTAGTGGTTCTTCTATGGCCTTGCTCAAAGGACCATTTGTAGGACCTTTATTTTTAGGAGTGTACATGTGCACAAGTACCATCACAAGCCTTTAATAAGGTCAAGATTAGTGCTAATTAAAGTTCTCTAGAAGGTCTTCGGTCTGCATTTCAGGACAGTAAACGACTCGGCTCACCAGGGAAGCTTCATTCCACCACATTGGTGCTAGGACAGAAAAAAGTCTGGATGCTTGTCCCTTATACAACCTGGCTTTGTAGACCAGAGTCAAGATTTCAAAGCAACCGAAACCCAGAGCCCGAATAATGACTACCTTCTTAAACTTCAGCCACATTATTCACTTATTAATCTTAAAGCTTGCTGTTTTTATTACTACAATCAGTTTAGTAGCTTCTATTAAACAACACATAGTTGTGTATTAAGGAACTAAAGCCCATCCACTTATAGCATTAATTTACTCTTCACCTTCCTCTATGCACTGGATATCCTTTCACCCAGTTAGATGTGGTCATGGCTCTGGAATAGGGTGTTTCTTCTCTGCTCTCCTTGGGTTTACAACAGGTTTGAGAGGGGCGTACTTTCCTCCTGCGGGTGTCACTGAGTTTGAACAATGTTCGAGACCGGCACACAAACACAGGAAACCACACCTGCCCCCGCCAAGAGAAAGAGAGAAGGATAGAGAGGGAGGGGAGACAGAGAAAAACATGGCAGCATGGTCCTCTCAGCTCAGCATTCACATGACGCCTTCTGAAGCTGTGATTAATTCAGTTATTTATTCATGCATTTGTTCTTCACTTAACATTGCACAAGGAAACATTATGAAAATAGGAAGAGATTAAAAAGTTCTTATTGTTTGAAAAATTTATAAAATAGCCTTTAAATCTGTTAGAACATATATGTACAAGTCCATATTGAGACCCAGAATGACAAAACTGCAATTTCACTTTGATAATGAAGTAGATTTGGGGGTTGCTCAGTGAAGCAGCAGGTAGGATGTGAGCTGCACACCTCCATATAGTCCCCTAAAGTTGTGGGTTCTGGAGTTGGGTATGGTGTCCCTGTGTGCGGGTTTCTTCCAGAGCTTTCCTCCCACCTTACACATAATATGCATAGTAGGTAAATTGGCTATGCAAAATTGCTCCAAGGTGTGAGTGTATGAGTGAATTGGTGTGTATGGGACCCTGCCCCAGACTGGCGTCCTATCCAGGGGGTATTCCTGCCTTGCCTTTCAGTGATTCCATATAGGTCCTGGACCCACCCTGACCTTGAGCAGGAAGAAGCTGACATGTATATGGATGAATGGATAGTACTGGATGTATCTATTGTGGAAAAAAATAATGCATGACTTCAATTTATTCTGATATACACTACATGGACAAAAGTATTGGGACATCTTGTTTGTTTCAAAATCATAGATATTAAAAAGAGATTGAGGGAGGAATTTACTAAAAATACTGTTAGCACTGCTCCACAGCTTGGTGCTGTTGGCATAGTACCAATATGTTCATGTTTATCTGCTCCAGACAGTCCTATTCTATTGACAGTACATCTCTATGGTGACTAGAGAAGCTGTAGTGGGTACAACTTCAAGTAGGCCAAGCAGAATACACTCACTAGAAGGGGTGTCCACAAACATTTGGGCATATATATTTAATATAATGATGGATGTAATGTGTGCTACAGATATGTCCTCCAATCAAAGCATGCCAGGATGTGAACCTGATTTTAATTTGTTTGTAATCCTCCTAATTGTGTGAATAAAAACAGACTAACAGTGAAATGCTTGTCATGCAGATTGTCAAATGTTTTCATTTATGGAAATGTGGCCTTCTGCAGATGAGCAGACGGCAATCCCACATTTTCGTTTGGCTAGTTGGCCACTGTTTTTACAATGATGCTACAGAAGCTTTCTGTCAAATAAACTAAATAAGACAGATGTTAGAAGGTTTAAACACTCATCCACCCCTTCAGTATCTCTGTTGTCCTATTTTCTTTCCATCTGTAGGCAGGTCTGGTGTCTCCAGACTCTCCAGAGCAGCTGCTCATTGCTCTTGAACCTGAAGCAGCCTCAATTTACTGCAGAAAGCTCCGTCTCCACCAGGTCATTGACCTCAGCCAACGTCCAGTGACCAACGGCCTGGACATGGATGGATCCCGCCCCTTCGACTCCAGCTTCAGGCAAGGTAATGGAACCCTTTTTGGGTTTTTTTTGCTGCTTAACGATAAACATGATTATACAAGTAGAGCTCTGGGCACAACTCCAGTAAAGCAGAGTGTTTCACTTTTCTACATTAACATTGAATGTGAAACATCTCCGGGGTCTGGGGAATAAAGCTGGGCTTTCATCCTTCAGTGAGGTTTGTGGTTTTATAGAGGAACTATTGTGTCCTTCTTTGGTGTACGACTCTGTATATAGGGGGTAGATGTAGAATCAGATAGAGCTTTAGGGGGTTTAATCAAAGGGGTATGGTGAGGCTGCATGTGGTTTGGGTTAGTAGAGAGCAAGCAAGAGCGAGAGAGAATGAATGTGGGGGTCCAAACTGACTCTTTTTTTCCCACTAACTGCCCCCTGAGGTCAGCATACTGAAATAAACCACCATCAGTGTCTGTCATAAGACAATACGTTTTCCCTTGTTTATTTTATCTCTCCTAAACCAGAAAGGCCATCATTCATTTTAGCTTTCTAGCTCAAAGTACTCCACGTTGTGTATATGCTATATCTGAAGTGTGTGGTCAGACAATATATATACAGTATATATTCTTTTTTCTCAATTTTTTTTTTTTTTTTCATTTTTTTTCTCTCAGTAGAGGGAATTGCATTGACAACATGTTCCTGCTGGAACATTGGCCCTGTTAAATGAACATTCAGCAGCACGACTGCATTTATTATGGAAATGGCCAAACCGGGGAATGAAGCAAGTGCTTATCTGCCCAAGTTAAAGGCAGTTGGACCTGACCCAACAGATCCAACCAAATTACCAAAGAACCAATGGTCCATGGACAGTGATGTGTAGCCAGGAACAACTAACTGAGGCTCAAATCACACACGTTTAGAGGATAAAACCTCATATCTTAGAGCACAGAGTTGCAGACAGGTTCGTCCAGGTTTGCTAGCTTTGTTAGCATGTCACTAAATTTGCATATACAGTGGGCTTGGTTTTTCCCCCACCTGTTTTCAGAGTGTGATTTCACCACTCAGTGAGTGCCCACACATTTCAAAGCCTGGATTCCAGGTGTTTCTGCAAATTCCAGCAATCCATTTTCTTCAGCTTTCAGCAGTCTGTAAAAGGATAATTCCTTGCACTCGTACAGCAGATCTGTCACGTTTTTGTGTTAGCGGCCTTCAAACTGAACGCTAATGCTGCCACTTAGCCGGCCTTTTTGCCACTCAGTGGGCAGTGGGCTTGTGATGCCACGTGCATGGGGCATTGGTACTACCAATTATACCACACGTCCATGGCTCCTACCTAGCACTAGTAATGCCCCCGATACTAGGAGGGAAAGGACTTCCTTCGTCTCCTACGATACATGTAAAGCCAGCTATCACGCTCAAAGGAAATCGTTGGGTCTGTAGCTCCGCTGCACCAGCTAACCAGACACCTGTGCCAACCAACATTGTTTCATGAGTGATGAGCAAGGCCCTTACCCCTCTCTGCTGACCCTGTGTTTTGGTCCCAGCTTTGCAAGCTGGGATACAGGTGGAGAAAAATTTGGTTATACTGTACATGTGTATATGTATAATGGCAATAATGGCATGCTCATCTTCTTCTACTAAAGAACCCCATAAAGAATCCACACAGACTAAAGACTTATACACACATATGCACACGATTTAATTGGAACAAGGTGCTGTTGGACTGTGATCTCAGACTCTTTTGGTCTGTTCAGTGAAACATTTTACACAAGCCTTCATTTTCTTGCCCTCTTGTGTCTGCCTGTCTATTTTTCCTTTCTTTAAAAAAAAACAAAAAACGCTAACATTTGAATGACAGCTCACCGTTTTTTCATCTCCCAAAACCTGTTTGACCTTGAAATCTTTCCAAGCTTGTCCTCCTTTCTCTTCCAATTCTTTCACTCTCAGAAGTGAAAAGCGTTTCTCTGGAGCTGTCTGTCACTGCCAAGCCGACTCACGCTAACCAGCGCCAAATAGCCAGCCAACTGTCTGAAAGCAGATACTGCACAATTTTCCACCTTCTACCAGCACTGTAACATCCAGCACAATCCTCATTATGAATTATTGTACACTTATTGGACAGGGACACTCCACATCTTACCATGACTACATCCAGCGTAAATGTTTCTTTTTGCATCATATAGCGATGGAGCTGTATTCTCTAGAGTGAGATTTTCCAGTTGAAAAAATCCTTTTGATTTTGATGATGTTTCATGGTATAAAGGTATAAACACTGTAAATGCTTGGGGGGCTTTCTGGGGGTTTTAAGCCTTCTCTCAGTGTAGCTCCATGTCTGCGACTGGTTTCATCTATTTATTTATTTATACTTTATATTTATATTTATACTTTTATTTTTTAAATCAAACATTTATAAATAGTTCTGACCAGAGGAGGATGTCCCCTTGTGAGTCTTCTTCTTGCCACTGTCACATTTGGCTTGCTCACCGCGGGTATATAAATATATATATATATATATATATTTTATTTTTTATTTTTATTTTTTTTTATTTTTAAAAATTCATTACTGGATTTCTGTAAAGCTGTTTTGCAGCAGCATCAGTTGTATACAAATAAATGTGATCTGATCACACTTGGCAAGCAATTAGAAATAGTTGAACACTACAGAAATTCCCAATAGCTGCATGATGTGCCGCATTTGCACAATGCATTCTGGGTATTGTAGCGAGAGAAGGAAATGACTGTGAGAATGAAAATGATATAAAATTGTGAATTCTGTCAACGATGTGATGGTGTTCTATTACCACTTAGGATCCTTTAAATCCATTAAATGAAGCACAAATTTAAGATCACTTTCTTATATGGGAACTAATTTCCCTAAAGAACTTCTCAAAGAAAATGGATTTAAATTGCTTTAAAATAACTCAACTGAAAGGTTCTTTTGGGAAACCAGAGGTGCCTGTATGGCATCGCTCCAATAAATCCATTTTAAAGCACCTTTATTTGATGCCAACACACACGCACTTGTGAGTCTTCTAATATTACAGTTAAACCATCTCAACCTCACTGCCATCTTTCCACAGCTTTCCTCAGCAAATTGGCTCCGGTGACGTCAGCCAGGCTTAAAAGTCGCTTCTCCAAGTTTCATTTTTTTCCCTTTTCCTTTTCTTTTCTAATGCCGTTTCATACTGGAAATGGGTTCCAGACCAGGCCTGGAATCCCAATGCTGAAGCATATAGGCTTTTCTGCTCTGAAAACCTGGCACATACAGCGAAGATTTGTGACCGCTCGATTGCGCAAAGTTTACTAGGTTCGCTCTGTTCTTGCAGGGAACAAGCTCTTGAGTGGGCAGACTATTATAGCAGTATAATGGCCTTCAGAGCCGCCAGTCTGGACTGCTAATTACAGCACCTGTGAACCATGAGTAATAACTGTATAGTGAAGCACTCATCATTACTAAATCTGCACAAAAACTTGGGCACATATGCAGAGATAGAAGAGATGGCATTGGCTTTAGCTCAATCCAAATTAACAGAAGAGCTCTAATGGTCACAGCTGATATACAGCCAGCACTGACCGAGGAAATGCCTTGTTTTACAGCAACAATAAAAGAAAATGCTCCACCTGGAATAAAAGCAGCTACAACCGTAAGAATGAAACAGAGATCATTCTTAGTCCAATAGGTCACCATGGACTGCAAAACACTGTAAAACAAAGGCACACACTACTCCCACTGTGCAGCCAATGGCTATACAGAAGAGTGTGTGCTACAGACAAAAGGCTCGTGTTCATTTTAAAGTGGGATTTGTTATTGTTTCAGACCCCCTATCCCCCCCCCCATCTCCTCTTACTTGGTGCTGTAATGTGGTTTTTGTTAATGTAGGCCATGTGCTGGTGATTAGTAATGATGGTTCTCAGATTAAAGATGACGTGTGTGTGTGTGTGTGTGTGTGTGTATGTGTGTGTTGCAGCACGCGAGCAGCTTCGCAGGGCCAGACACAGCCGAACATTCTTAGTGGAGAGTGGAACTGGAGAACTGTGGTCTGAGATGCAGACAGGTAAAGAAACACACATCACACACACAGATGCAGACAGGGAATGGGGATGAGTCAGCAAGTCAGAGAGTAAAGATGGAGGTGGGGATGGAGAGATGCACAGACACATGCTACCAACAGCAGAATCAAACCGAATGGTCGGCATATGGAGTAGTACGCCATGGCAGGGGCTTTTTGAGGACAGAGTTTTAGGCTTTGAGAGAGGCAGACTGCAATTACAGGGGGAATGTGTTGGCTTATTTACAAAGCCAATGAGCAGAACTGTAACCAGACCTGTGAATGCTTGACATTATTACAACTAACACAAATCAGACTGCCAAAACACAATTATTTCAACATGAAATTAAACCAAAGCCATTGGCCTTATTCAGCAACCCCCAGCCCCTTAAAAAAACCACACACACACACACACACATTCTCACACTCAGACTAAAACGATAAATATCACAATCCTTTCCTGATGCAGGTAGAATTCCCCCAGCAGTACAACTAGCTAATTGACTTTGACAGTGCTTTGTGCTGCATGGTTCAAGTCAGGATTCAGTGTTTTGTTTTAATGCACCAAAAAAATGAACAATTTATTACAAAACTTTTAATAGGCAGCTGCAGATGACTCTTCTGAATTAATTTACTTTAATTGCTATTATCATCTTTTGATGTTCACTTTTTAACATTTTACTTACTTACTTTCATTTTGCACTTTAAGCTGCATTTATGTATGAAAGGTGCGAATATACAAATACAATATTATTCATATTATTCGTATTATTATTATTATCAATGGTTTACTGAGCTCTAAGCATTAATGGGCACCAAAGGCAACAGATACCTTCAGATTCTGAGTCTGACTTCTGTTTTTATTTACATTTATGGCATTTGTCTGATGCTCTTATCCAGAGCCAAAAAACAGACACACGGCACAAAAAAATATCCAGATATGTGTAGATGGGGCCTTAATTTATCTCAGCCAATCCAATCTGTGTGGTATAGACTTTTAAAACACAAAATACTGAAAATATGTACATCATTACATCAACAGTGCTTATGTATGTAAGTTGTGCACATGGTACAAACATATAAATGTTAATGTTAACATATAAACACAAGGTGCCAATTCAGGCACTCCTAATTTTTGCAGTATGGGACAATGTCTTGTCATTACTGTGGCGTTCTGTGGTCTCCCAGGTTGTTTACTACTGTTAAACTCAGTAGTGTGTTTTTACTTCCTAACAATTACCACACTGTTGGTTTTCTTCACTGATTTATCCTTATTTTTGGGTCTCATTGTGGTTTGCTTTATATTTAGTCCACATGTTGAAATGCAACAGCAGCAGACTCCAGATGCTGCACTGGACCATTTGTTTGATCTCTTGTGTGCGAACTAATGGTGAAACAACTCACGACTGGCCAAGAAACAAAATCCAACCAACAAGTACTTGTGGCCTTGCTAAATAAGAAAGCTATATTTAAAACGCCATGTGACTGATGTCTGGGTCACTTCATATGGTCATACACTACTGTGATCTGTCTAGGTTTTAGAACAGCCAGTAGTCCACTGGCAGGGTTTGCATGGCTTTTCTTGTTTTGCCTGACTTTTGTACTGCCACACCACCTGTCAGACCTGCAGCTCTAAGTCTTCTCTTCACTCAAACTGAGACTTGGTCCAGGGTAACGCTGTGCTACAAGGTGTACAAGGTGTTCCCAAGCTGAACTCTTGACTGCTGTTGTGGATTTGGAGCAGTCAGTCCTCTTCCTGCACCAGACCTCTACAGTTTTCTCGATTCCAAGAGCCTTTTTGATGGTATAGGAAACTAACTGTACTCACAACACCCTGCCATTATTTATTTTAAGAGCTCTACTTTTCAGCGGTACAATGATCTATCAGTGTTTTTTGACATTATGATAGCAATCCGAATGTGCAGTGTTGTATAAATACTGTGTCTGTTTCGACACTGCCTTTATACAGACAAGCAAAGGGTTCATATATTGGAAATTGTTTGCCTCAATTTTCTAAACTTGTTGTGACCAGTTTTTCTGTTTAATTTTTTAGGAGCCCTGTCAGTTTACTGCTTACCTTTGTACCATTTCAGGCTAATCAATGGACCTGATCTTCTTAAATTTCAATAAAAACTGGAAAAATTGGGGGTTCTTAAACTATTGACCAGTTGTGTACATACCATTGAGATGAAGCTAAGATATTGTGTGCAACTCTGTAGTCATTTCAAACCCAGCATGCTGAAGTACAGAGTCTAAACAACATCAAACTGATCCAAGTGCTTATGGACTCCCCTGGAATTGGACCTGCAGTGCACATTAGAGTAAGCTGCTGGTTGGTGGGTAATCATTTGTATGTTATTACTGGCTGCAGATGCTATATGCATGGCCTTGTGTGTGTTTTCATGTTTTAAAGCATGCTGCTCGTTGCCAGCCTCGCTGAGGAGGTCCAGGGTCAAAATAATCAGTTCTTCAGGTCCAGATGTTTCCTGAGAAGGAGAGAGGGGGAGAGGGAGGGGGGCAGGAACAAAAGATATATACAAAATTGAGTCCAGTTTCATACACGTTAATACTGTACCTGGTCCTAGAAGTTTCCAGTGTACCTGGAACTAGGAGTTTTCAATGGAGAACCCTTATTGAATTGTTGCACCTTGTGCAAATATGTGTCTTTGTAGGTGATAAGTACATCGTGGCAGACTGTGGGGGAGGGACAGTGGATCTGACTGTGCATCAGATAGAACAGCCGCAGGGGACACTGAAGGAGCTGTACAAAGCTTCAGGTGAGTGGACTATGAACCACAGCCAACATCCATGATTTGCATCCAGAGCTGTAGGCATGCAAGACTGATGCCTTTCACATGTGCTATGCAAGTGCCTGCCAAAAACAAGAGGTCTGGGTCAGGCTTTTAAGAGATACTGAATGGGGTGCTGCTTATCCAGTAATCTGTATTGGTAATGGGCAGATAACAGAAAGTGCTTGATTGGATCAGATCAGATTTAATTCTGGAAAAAATCTACTATAGATTGTATTATATTCAGGATGTTACATATATAAGTGGATCTTATAGCCTAGACTCTATGGTATCGGGATAGTTCAGTATGCAGTTTCAGTTGGTATTGTGTCATCTCTGTTTTACACTCAATATTGTACAATGCTGTGTATATAATACTGCACTCTAAGTACAGTGCACATTTTGCTCACTGCACTTTATCCTGTCTCATTATCATAACCATATCCCCATCCCAGACACTGCACATTATGTGTAGACTGTTTTTCCCTTATTGTGATATATTTCAACATTTAATACTTTCATTCTTCTTCTATTTTGTCCCTCTTGTCTTTTGTATTATTTGTCTTGTGATCAGACAGTTATCAAAGCATTTCACTGCTAGTTGTAGCATGAATGCGTGTTTACACTGGGCATTAATATGCGTTTTGTATCAGGATAGTAGCTGGATGGACTTTGAATGGATTTAGTGTGACCAGATTTAAGATTCGATGTTACTCGCCAGGGTAAAAAGCACACCAAACTCCTATGTGATTTCTCTTCAAGCTTGTCATGCTCTGGGAATCTTTGGACAGCTTAGAGGAACGTTAGGGGTTCTACAGCGCGTGGAGCAATAGACTGTTCTCACATTCATCTAACGTCAGAAAATGAGACTGACTATTAAAACCACAAGGAAACAAACTCTGTAATACCAGTATGTACCTCTAGGCCAGCACACACAGATAAGAGTGAGTGAGTGAGTGAGTGAGTGAGTGAGGGAGATAGAGGTCAAGATCCACAGTAATTATTACTCATATTAACCTTTTTTTCAGACGGAATCCAATTACAGAAAACGCATTCTGTTTACACTTGTATTAAATGTGAACAAGATCCATCCCTGACCACCAAATGTAGATTGAATGATCTGATTCTAATCCGATCACAATATGTTTTGGGATGTTTAAATCTGATCTGACTACCAAAAACACATGTTAATGCCAGGTGTAAACAGGCTCTTTGATTTGGAGTAAAAAATGCTTCAAAGGCTAAGTTCACATTACCAGGCTGATCTGATTTTGTCAGGGCTTCGGATATGTATCTGATTCGTGGGCAAGCAATGTGAATGTGAATTAGATTTCATCAGTATCATTGTACACATGTGAGCTGTTTCAGACAGATTAATTTACTTTACAGACAGATACAGGTCACATTTATGAATGTCAACCACCAAGACCAAATTCGATATGAGCAAAAAATCGGAATTGAATGAATATGGATTGTTATGTGAATGTAGAGGACTTGAAAAGTTCTTTGACTCAAAATAGTGGAATATTTTTGTTTTATTTAGTAATTTTTACAAGGCTCTATATAGAATTGGCTATAAAACATTTTCCACAAAACTAAAGAACCATTTCAACATTAAGTCCTGTTGTCATGGTTCTATACAGCACCACTGCCTTTACTAAATAACCCTTGTTATAATATAATAAAGCCTTCATGTGTGTGTAATATGTTTAACTAATTAGCCCAATAAGCCAAAACATTAACATTTAATGCCTAATATGCCCTCAGTGTATTTCAGAGAAGAACTCATTAACGCTCTAACTTGTGTTTCAGGTGGTCCCTATGGAGCGGTAGGTGTAGACCTGGCGTTTGAAGCCATGCTGTGTCAGATATTTGGGAATGAGTTTATTGAAACATTTAAAGTCAAGCGTCCGGCTGCCTGGGTGGATCTGACCATCGCATTCGAGGCCCGAAAGCGCACAGCGTCGCCAGGCAGAGCCAGTGCACTTAACATCTCCCTGCCATTCTCCTTTATCGACTTCTACAAGAGACACTGCGGTCAGAGCGTGGAGACAGCACTTCGCAAGAGCAAGTATGGATGAGCAGGGAGCTCCTGCTGGGGAAAAGGGTTATTACATTCTTATCAATGTCTTGGTCACTAATGGAGACTTCTGAATGTCTTACAGTATGAACATAGTGAAATGGTCTTCTCAAGGCATGCTGAGGCTCACTACTGAAGCTATGAATGAGCTTTTCCAGCCAACCATCAGCAATATCATCAAACACATTGGTGAGACACATAAAGCACTCTCTTTACTAGGGGTGGAACAATATGCAGATTCATATGATTATAGTATAAGTAGAGACAGTTTGACTGGGGAAAGTTCTCCCAAACTTCAGCTTTATTTGTTTTTTCAGTGTACACTAACCCATTTATGCTGTGTCTGTATGTTTTTTTTTGAAAGAAGTTGTTAAAGAAAAAACAATTCTTAACATTTTAAGTTTGATTTGTGTATTGTTTTTGTTTTATACACTTTTTAAGTGCAGTAAGACAAAAGAGCCTCATGTACAGGTTTAGGCACCCCAGCAGATTTGCGCTCCCAGATACCGTCTACCAAGGTTTTAGACCTTTATTACCTTGTTAAGGCTATGGCTTGTTCACAATAATCATCAGGAAAGGCCCAGATGACTTCTCAAACCTTGTGCCAACAACCAGCAGTCATGGGCTCTGGAAATGGAAAAGGAACGGACATTGCAGTATTTGTTTTGATGCAACGTCTTATTAATAAAGCACTCCTTGCATCCAAGAGTGAAGTAAAAAAAAAAAAAAAAAAAAAAAAAAGACAAACATGACATTGCACATCCTGCAATAGAACGTATGCACACATTGCAATGGTGATGACTGTGCTCACAAAACAGGAAAAGACTAAGATAATTAAGTGTTTTCAGCTGTAGCCGTTTCCTCGGTTCAAAAAGTGCTTAAGAAATGAGTTTAGTCTTTTAGAAAGATTTAGCAGACTCCGTGAGGGTGGTGCACTTTTCTACGGTGAAGCAACACCTGCACAATATGACCTTAATAGAAGAGTTATCAGAAGAAAACCTGAACATGCATGCTGCAAACCTAAACATTTACAGTAAAATTGAATTTCATCCAAAACTGAAAATTAGCTTTAGAAAATTAGCACTTGTTCTTGAAAATACAGCCTGCTGCAAAAACAAAACCTGTATCGTTCTGCCCCTTACTCTCCAACTTTTCCTCTTTGAAAAATTCCTGAGTGACTCCTTGGACAGTTATGTTAAAATTTTATCTTTTCTAAACAGGGAACCTGATGCAGAAAGAGGAAGTGAAGGGCGTACGCTTCCTGTTCCTAGTGGGCGGCTTCGCAGAGTCACCCATGCTCCAGCGAGCAGTGCAGAACGCTCTAGGGCAACAGTGCCGCATCATCATTCCACAAGACGTGGGTCTGACCATCCTGAAGGGGGCGGTGCTGTTTGGGTTAGACCCCACAGTAGTGCGTGTTCGCCGTTGCCCGTTGACATACGGCGTGGGGGTCCTGAACCGGTTCGTGGAAGGCCGTCACCCTCGAGAGAAGCTGCTCATCAAAGACGGACGTGAATGGTGCACAGACATACTGGATCGTTTTGTTTCCGTTGACCAATCAGTGGCCTTGGGCGAGGTGGTTAGGCGAAGCTACACCCCTGCCAGGGTGGGGCAAAGGAAGATCATTATTAACATCTACTGCAGCTCTACAGATGATGTGGTGTATATTACAGATCCTGGGGTTAGAAAGTGTGGCGCTATAACCCTGGACCTTCCTGAACCTGGTGCAGTGGCAGCTAGCAGCAGCGCTAATGGATCCATGTTCGAGCGCAGGGAGATAAGAGCCACTATGCAGTTCGGCGACACAGAGATTAAAGTTACAGCTGTAGATGTGGTGACGGGGCGACAGGTGCGGGCTTCCATTGACTTCCTGTCCAACTAACTGACTTAAGGGGCAAAAGACAAAAAGGGACAGAAACTGTTCAAAGGACTGATTTAGTGTTCATTCATGGGAGTCCAATGTGTGAACAGAGTACTTGGTTTATTATAAGAATTCACTAAAATTTATTTTTGTAAGCACGTTACTTTTACTGAGAATTCTGTATATCTTACATGACCCAAATTTATGTTGGTTGTTTTTTTTTTTTTTTAAACCAAGGGTGTTGGAGGTGCCACCTAGTGGTTGAAAGTCAAACTGTTAATTAAGATGTACACGCACATGATTTTCAGAAAAAGCTGGAATGTTCATCAAACTGGGATTAGTTTTAACTGTACAAATCTATTTATACAGTATTTGGTTTTTGATAAGTGATTAAGATAATGCAAGGTTTTTATATGACATTTCAATTATAATGCTTGCAATTACTCCAGTAGTAGTCAATAAACATATGCTATGCATTCATTTTAAATATGTACCCAATGCCTAAAACCTATAAATGCACAAATCAAAGCACTACTATTATTGTATTCATCTTTGGCAGCCCATTATGAATATTATAAAATGCCAGCTGTAATACTGCTGCAAAACATCTTAGGGCATTGTCATTTAAATCAATAAAGAATCCATAAATGACGACGGCAAAATGTGAAATTTGAAAGTTTTGACTTTAATGGTCCAATAAATAGTTCCACTGAATGACCAACATGGGAACATACTGCAGTCTGGCTTAAATGCCCAACCAACATCAGTGCTTCTACAATTTCACAGACAGTCACCTTTCTTAGCACACACAAGTTGTCTACGAAATTTTACAAAACCAACTGCCTCCATCCAACCACAGCTAATATCCCACTTTACTTTCGTCACCCATGTGCACAAGCATCATAGATGAAGGCAAGGAAAATGGGATCAAAACTGATGGCCTCTTTTTGACCTTCCAACAGTCCAGAAGCTACACATCTAAAGACCTGGACAGGCCAGGGTTGGTGTGCTGAGGGGGGATTTAGTGGGCATGGGCAGGCCTACCGCGACCCCTTCCCCTACCACCAGGTGCTGGTGGGCCATCAACGCTGGAGCGGGGGTTCTTGATGGTTTCGTCTACTGAGAGGATAAGACAGGCAGCCTCTGATGCAGCAGTCAAGGCATTGATTCGCACAATGGCGGGCTCCCACACACATGCCTGGAAGTTATCGGCGATATCTTCATTGTTCACATCCACGCCGTACCACATTCCACCCTAAAAGAGACGGAAATACTTTGTTAATGCATGAAAACAGGAGTAAAACACTATCTTGTATTACACAAAAACCTGTGGCAGATTTCTTAATACACATTTCATACACTGAAGACACAGAGGATCACTGTTACATTTCAAGCCAGTATTTAAGAACTTGTTCATGTATTAATGTGTCCACCCGTTTTCATACTAGTTCTGCCAATGAAGGCAAAGCATGTACCTGCAATTGCATATTTACCTGTGCGTGTTTCGCCCGGAGCTTGTTGAGGATATTGGTAGCATCGAAGCCTGCATTATCACACAGTTGCCTGGGAATGATTTCAAGGGCCTTCGCATAGGCTCCGATCAGCAGCTGCTGCTTGCCTGGGATGGTTCTAGAATAATCCCTCAGGTATTTGGACAACTCCATCTCTATGGCACCACCTCCAGCCACGATAGAGTCATTCTGCATGCAGGAGATTAATAGATAGGTCAAAGCAACTGTGTAAGGAATCAAGCAAGTCATTTATCATACCCTTCTGCCAAACCACAACAAGCATTTGGTGCATGATTAATAATGCCCTCGTTTCTACATTTTGTAACAGCATATCAATATTTATTACAATCTGCACTGCCTTGTTTTGATTGTTATAGATAAAATTGCTTGATTGTTCAGAATCATTTATTTTTTAGGGTAGTCTGATATTCCTTTAACCTTAATATGTAGTTTGTTCTCATCAACAAATTAGAAATTAACTCCCACAAGTGTTGCATGTACACCAATCTGACCAAAAGGTGGCACCAGTGTGTCAGGTTTTGGACAATTTGGTTTAAAATCTCAGAAAGTATTGTTTCTCTATCAGTACCCTACAGACAGACACTTTCAAAAGAATGCATGATTTCACATAGCTAATCAGTATAGAACTGAAAGTATCCCAAAAGCTGTGGCAACTTTGCTTAGATATCAAATTCTCTGCCTAAGCATAAGCAGAGACTGTCACACACTTACACACTACCATATACCATAAAATTGTGTAAACACTGTACACCACTAATAATTCTAATACAACCCTGCACCAAATATAATCTAAAATAACACACATTTAGCTGTTGGACATAAGAGTTTTAAGTACTTAACAATAAAATCTACTTTTAGAGGCTCTACTTGCTTCAGTTAAAAACAGCCCATTTAAAGCCTAATCATTTTTAAAGAACAAACTGGATCTGCATCAGCAAAAAGATGAGAATGGTATTGTGCTGTCGCCCACACAGCAGGTCAGAACGCAAAAAGTAATATAACTGACAGCGGCTTAACTCACCTTGATGGCCCTGCGCACGATCATGATGGCGTCATGAAGCGATCGCTCAGTCTCCTCCATAAACTGCTCAGCGCCACCCCTCAGAATCAAGGTGCAGGTCTTGGCTTTTGGACAGCCTTTAAAGAAGTTGTACCTATAGAGATGGGCAGACCGGTCGGTACTGGTCAGTATGCAATCTTACCACTGCTCCATTCCATGTTAACGGAAAAGGTACGTATCCTCAAGTAATACTTTAAATGTCAATAAACAATGTCAGTGTGTTTACCTCTCTCCTCCAACCTGCACTTCCTCAAACAGCTCGCAGAGACCAAGTACGTCATCAGTAAGAGAGCCAACGCTCGTCTGGATGGAGCCACCGCAGGCCTGCAGAAAACATCACACGTACTTAGCACATACAACATGGCAAACAGAGAACTCAAAAATACCCTGGCAAACACACAATAATACACATGTGCTTCTTTAGCAAACATTTAAGGAAGAACATGAACTATTCTGGCAGCATTTTGGAATTCAATGATAAGAATTTAGATCAGTAAAAAAGCAGCTTTATGTAAACAATAAGTTTGGTGTCACTCTCATACAAGGTACATTTGATGAGAAGAGGAAGTCAATGACACGATAAAGGTCTGGAGGAATATGACACTGTCATACCATCATGGTTCTCTTCAGATCTTCCTCCTGAACTCTGCCAGCACAGAACAGATCTCTGTCAGCAAAGTACTGTGTGGCCACATCCCCAATGGGCAACTTCGACAACACCACCTTAGCACCAGACTTGTAGATCTTCTCCAGCTTATCATACAGGATGTTCCACTCAGCATCAACTATGGCCTGGTAGTCCTGAAGGAAAGAGGACATACAAAGAATGTGAAGGATGGTTTTGTAAATACTTTCTACCCTGTAATGCATATTCAAAACCCCCCAAAATGAAAACCTAAACAGTTAAGATGATGGCACAAATGTATTCAAACAAACAATCTGTGTTGCAGTCCAGTCTACTGGTCTCCATAGAAAACTCAAATACTGACCTCTACATTTTTAACACGAACTTCAGCATTGTCCTTTTCTGCCTTTAGCTCCAGCTCGATGTTGAGAAGGGCGATTCTTGGGTTCTCATAACGCTTCGGCTGCATTTCAAAGCCAGCGTAGGAGAAGGTCTTCTTAAAGGCCACGCCAGCCACCAGCTGAGAGTCCTGCAGAAAAAAAAAGGTCAAGAGTGTTATTCAAAATAAAAGCAACCAATATAACAAAGTTATTGCTAAAGGCCTAATATTATGATGCAGTCTTTCCCCTGCCTCACACTGAGACTTACAGAGAGCAAGAGGCAAGCGATTACATTTTTTGACTTATGTAAGCATCTAAGGTACTAATGTATGTGTTTCGCTCTACCATATCTACACACACACACTATGCATTATGTTATGACCCCGCATAGAGTCGGGCCGTAACAGAACAGGTGAAGGATGGACAGCTTTATGTTTACCAGCTACAACTATTGTTATATAAAATGAATGAACAAAGCGGAACAGACAGACACAGAATAAGTAAGTGAAAAGTGTATTGTAAGAAGGTCTGTACGAATACAAACACCAGTTTTGATGACAGGTAGGTCAATGCCAAAAACAACAAACAAAACCCCCGGAGCTACCTCCTCCAGGTAGTAACTTCCCCAACAGAAAACAAAAAGGAAACAAAAACACAATTTATCTCCCTTAGATTAGTGTTTAGTGTATTTGTTTTTTAACTAAAAACAAAAACCCCTACATTCAACAAACAGTGACCATGTTTACAGCTAGTGAAACTATATTCAAACTTCACAAAAGGTGATCTATATATTTATAAAGACTATGTACAAGACAGTGGCAGCAGTATGAGGACAAACCTATCTTAAAATGGTTCTAACTTAAAAATCTAAATTAGTCATTTTTACAGAAACCGCTGTGGTAACCAGCTATTCTGAGAAAGGTGCCATGTCTCACTGTAGCACAGGGATACCCTCTAAACCACACAGCAGTATATTTACACTGCTTAATCAGTCAAGAGTATAGGGTGGGATAAATGTTTCCTAGCTCAAATTGACAGCTTTTTCTTTTATGCTAACACATTTTGTACAATTTGCTTCATGAAACAACACCTCACCTCCAGAGCTCCACCTTGGACTTTCTTCATGCCGATCATCTTGAGTGGCAGCAGATCATCCAGCATCATCACTGCATCTACCACCATCTTAGAGAAGAAATCCTTCTGACCAGCAATCAACTTTGAGTTAAGTGCTGTGGTGGCACACTTCTCCAGCAGCTGCCTTTGCTCCCTGAGCAAAAAGGTGACATTGATTTAATGCATTAATAATAATTAAAGCACCTCTGAAACATTACCCAGAAACTTTTAATACCAATGACCTTAAATTGTTTACCAAAAGAAGAAAGCATAAGCAGTTAACGTCAAATGCAACATGGTCCGTTATGAGCTGCACTAATTTCTTAGAGAATACAGACATCAGACTCACTCTTCGTTGTCCTTTTTGATGGTGACCGCGATCTCCTTGATCTTTTTGACCGCAAGCTGGGTGGCAATGCGGAAAGCTCGGATAATGGTCTGAGGGTGGAGCCCTTCTTCCACGTATGGCTTCAATTGTTTCAGAAACTCAGCTGCAAGCAGTGTCACTGAGGTGGTTCCATCACCAACCTAGATGTATAAACACACAACCATTAGCTTATTTCTTAACCACAGCTTGGATTGGTAGACATTTACGCAAACATGCACAGCATACATTATAATTTTCAACACAATCAACCAGTCACTGGCAATAACTCCACCTTTCCAAATAAGTGTTTACATCCTTCTTTACCCTGTTGGTTCAATTCTTAATGGATACAAGCATCAAGCTTCTTTATACTGTGGAATGTATACAGTATTTATTTGATGACGACTGCTGTTAGGTGGTCTCTTAGCGAACTACGCATTAAAGACTTGATTTAGACTAAGGTGGCCTCACCTCAGCATCCTGAGACCTGGCAATGTCCACCAGGGTTTTGGCTGCAGGGTGGACCACATCCAGCAGCTTCAAGATGGTAGCACCATCATTAGAGATGGTGGCTTTACCTGCAAGCAGAAACCAATAGACAAAACATAAGCATGTCTTTTAAAAATACAGTTTAATTTTTGATGTTAAACTTAGAAGAAATTAAAAATTACATTTGCGCTGCAGACTGCACTACTACTCAGATATCACCAGGAGACATCTCAGCACTTACCTCTGTTATCCACAATGAGCTTATCCATGCCCCGGGGACCCAGAGTGGTCCGCACAGCCTCTGCGATGACCTGACAGGCATTAATATTGCTGACGAGCTGGGGGACACCCTGGGAGGTGTCTGTCCCCTCTTTCAGCAGGATTACTGGAGTGGGCTGAAGGAAGGAGGTAGGGAGGAAAAGCTAGCTTAGCAACAAAAATCTTGCAGTTAGCATCTCAGCTTCATCTACTTTAGATGACGTCTGATAGGAGATGGGTAACATGTTGCCCACTTACTGGTTATTTTCTGAGATGCACCAACATTTTGCAGTTCAAGGTGTAGACTTATTCAAGTTAGGATTACTGAATTGGCAGTAGCTGTCAATGGCAATACTTTGGCTGGTTGAATCCCCTAAAAGAACAGCTTTAAAATGCAGGTTTTCCTTTAGGAACTGTGATTTCTGCCTGGTCACCACACCCCCACTGTCAGGCCACTGACAGACTGCTTGGGGTGATGCTGGTCATCTATAAGGCAAGTTATGTAGCATAGCTAGCCCTAGTATGCTAAGATATTTTGGAAACGGGCATGCCGACCAAGAATCTACGAATACAGACCACATAGCCTCACATCAGAATAACCTAACACGCCAATGTATTCATTTCTATTTATTGCCTGCTGTCTACGTTTGCTAGACTGGACACCGGTAGCTAGCTTGCGTTAGCTTGCATGCTCCTAACGTTGTGGGCGTGAAAGACAGATAGCTAGCTAGCTACATACCTTCAAAAGCTTCCGTTTATTACCGAACATGAAACTTTACTCATGTGAACGGATAAAGTAGTGCTAGCTCAGCTGATCAAGTAAAAGCCCGTGTCTAGCAGTAACCGTCTAGCCGTTAGCATGCTAACGTTACCCGTTAACAATCCATTCACATTGTTAGCCAGCCAGCTAACGGCCAGATACAATGAAGAGGTGGGGCTTCAGCAAAGCTCACAGCAACAACTGAACTACACACAACAGTTTACCCAGCATTTCACGCATTTTCGGCTCACATGTAAGCCCCTTTATCACTCCTTGCAAACTAACACGGATTTCATACACTGGAAACCAGAGATAGAAAGCAGTCGCGACACTGAGGGTACCAGCGCAGACAGCTAGCTAGCATCCCTTCAATAACATCATACTCCTGATTATAAACCTTGAACTGCGAAATATCAGCGTAAATGAAGCCAGCTTAATGTCTCCTCAGACAACAATCATGACAGTATGTTCTCAGAGGCACTGTGTGGTTAGATGGAGGTGGATGTCCAGTAAACAGCATGATATTGTACTCACCATCATCTTTGCGGCGAGAGGAAGACCGGCCGGGTCCCACAATGCACTTGGAACTCTCTAGAACGAAGCGCCGTCTATTTTCCAGGCGAACACCTGGGGGCGCTGCAGCAGCACCACTGTCACTCTTATTTTTATTTTTTAAATTAGTCTGATTTAATTTTTGTGAAGTGCTGAATTTGTGTAGCTATAACTTTACATTTACAGCTTGATGAAATGTAAAGTAAGCTGTGCAGTCTTGTCTATAGCCGCCCCATTGTGTTTTTGCTTGTTCACAGAAGAGTTTATCAGAGTAAATAGAAGACCACTTAGCTTTTAACCCACCGTGTTTGAATGATAATATAAAAAACACACATATGTTTTATTATTATTATTATTATTATTATTATTATTATTATTATCAATGTTATTATTATTAATGTTATTATTATTAATGTTATTATTATTGTTAATGCTATTATTATTATTATTATTATTATTTTATACTTTTGACTTGTAAAAATCATTCATTGACAAATAACTTGCTATTGTACATGAGTAGCACTTGTGAAATGTTTCCCAACCAACACGACACTTGAATGCACATCTCAGCTCATGCCTGTATCGTCGCTGTCCAGTGAAACACATGTATCTCCAGAATGATGACTTTCCTTTCATTTTAAATAATTATTTATTAATTTAGAGCATTTCTATTGGTCAATTCATCCAGAAGTATTTACACACTACATCTCATCTACAGGGTTCAAACCATGGAGAAAACTAAAAACGACCAAAATGAAGATACATGTTTTTCATTGGACATCAGGGAAGACTGTATATTAAACCTGTACATTAAACAGTGCAATAATGTGTGTATAGTGTTAATGCCTATATATTATGTCCATTTATTTTGTATATATTTGAGATTTTGCCACCATGAGGGACTATGCACCCAGGTTTCACTCACCTTTACGCCTGGGTTAATGTGATGTGAACATAAAACTGATTAGACTGGATTTGAGTTAAATTTTGATTTGTTTTCTTACGGACCTCCTGAACTATCAAGAACTGTCAAGACTTAATAAATGGGTCCCTTGTTTTTAAACAGATTTAAAATATGTTCACTCAATTTATTAAACTGTTCCCTCACTTTAACTAAAGCACCCTCTCTAAACAGAGGGAATGATTTATTAAATGAAGAGAACAGTTTATGTCTTCAAATATATATAATTTTTATTTACTACATTGATACTTAGGTCTTAGAAGTCTAACCCAATTAATATTCATAGTCAGAAACGTTAAGTATGAATGAAATTGAATCGAAGTTGTATGATTGGGCTGAATTCTTTAGCTAACATTATGTAAAACGTTCTTTCATGTAATCATTAAATTGTAACATTCATATTTGAACATTAATGTAAAAAAATACAGTTTATATTTTACTATTTTCATGTTTTGTTTTCACATTTCATTTTATAACGTGTAATTCATACTAGTAAAACATGTTTACTAATTGACATAAAGAGCAGCAAAACGCTCTAAGGTGCAGACTGTATCTGAGACGTCTGAGCAGGTTTCCCTGTGTTATCCTCGGTGTACACTAGAGGTCGCTATACGATAAGGCATACAGTAATGCAGCCCAATCCCACTCAGTTCCTATACCTTCATTTCCTTTACTTCACCCTTTACCCCCACATCTGGATGAGATGAGGATTCTGGTGAACATTACTTTGATGAAAAGCAACTAAGCCTTTTGTGTGGGTGGCCTTTGGGAAACTGTCATCAAACACGTCTCTGTCCTTTTCCTATGTTCTTTATATAATCCATTTGCCTGCCTCACCTCTTTTAACACTTCAGGGTAACAGTGTCAGCGTTCTGTAGACCTATGGTGAGATAACAGTGAGATTATAGGATCTTGTTGGCTGGATATTCTGTAGTAATAATAAATAAATGACATGGAACCTCCGCTATTTGAGATTCAGTTAACATTTACATGAGTGCAAAAATCTTTTTAGAGAAGTTTTATTCTGTATATTTTATTATATGTTTTTCTTCCACTTTGTGGGCAACAAAATGCGCCTGTGTTTGACACAGCCTCTTCTCAGTAATCATATTTATTTGGATGCAGATATTTTTAATGTATCTGGGTTGGAAGGCTCTTCTGGTTCAGATGTGTGGGTTGCTTGTGTAAAAATATTATTAATCTCAGTTGAACACTTGTGAAGAGGGAATAGCTTACATTTTACCTGCGATTTGTCTATTTGTCTATTTGTCTGTGAGCCGCTTATGACGTTTTCATGTCTGTCTACCAAAACTGTCATGATTTAATTTTACATGGCCATATATATATCGTAGCTGTCATGTAAAAACCTTGTATCTCCATTTTCTAGGATGTTCACTTTTTGACATAATGTGAATCTGGCAGCTGTTCTTTACATTCATCAAATTTCATGATGAACGGACCAATCAAAATGCTCAGATTTGAGTATATTGCTAGAATTGGGGGGGCGTAATATCTTTTCATGGGGCCAAAAAAAAAAAAAAAACCCTGGCAGTGGCCCTGTTGGAGATACAAGGTTTTATTCTGCCTTGTTAAAAAAGCAGCCTGGGCTGGGGCTGAGTGGGCGGGGCTAAATTGTAATTTATTTAAATTGTAAATAATAATAATTCATTCGTTTTTGTAACATCACAAAACCAATACATTTGAAACTTTTATTTATTTATTTATTTATTTTGCTGCCAATTTGCAAATTTGCATATACGTACTGATGGACTCATGAGTGGTCACTATTTTCTGAATATGGACAGTGTTTATACACCACAGGGAAATCAGTTTGCAGGATCATGAGCACTTTAAAGTTATTTAGCAAAAAAGAAAAACAGTGTCAGGTTGTATCCAGCTCTCTGCTACAGTGTAGCTCAGTAGGCTAAGGCTACGGGTCTTTCTTTCCCTCTCTGCACACACACAAACTCCTAAAAACACAGGCTAACCACATGTTCACATCTTTGCCCACACACTGCATGTTCCTCAGTAAATGTAACCCACATGTCCAACTGGATGTAGGCTATTTTTCCCCAGTGTAACTACAGGCTATAGTTACTGTGGTTGGTTAATGTAGTCTGCCATGTAGGGGAGGTGCCCTCCTCGCTCTCTGAAGCGTCTACAGTCTGTGGTTGAGCTCAAAGCTTGCAAGGTTCCCTGCTTTTAGACACATGCAATTATCAGACATTTATACACATACGCAGCCCAGCCTGCCTCGCCCTTTCAGAGGGTAGCCTTTAACGCAGATATTTCAGGATACATTGGCAGACGCCCCAGCTACTGCTGTATTCAGGCTTTCTGTAGCTATGAATTCGGAACTGTGACAGGATGGGAAAAGGCAGCTCAGCGTCTTGGTGCAGAAAAATTCTGAAGATTTTTCCACCAACTCTGACAGGTGGGATATCACTGATATAATAAGATCATATCATCATTGGGTACAGTGTTGCACAACTACAGACATACCAAGAACTTTTTATGCTGGTAAAGGTGCCAAAAAGGCTTTAAAAGAACAATGTTTTGCTGCCTTAAGGACATTTTAATAGACCTCAATTTCTGGTCTGGGTCCGGAGCCTAACCGAAATCATTGGGTGAAAGGCAGGGATCAATTAAAGGTTTTTCCTAGAGCTTTACATCTAAGTCAAGAACCATTAAAGAATATTATTTTTCCTAAAATTTTCTTTTTTGGATTCAGGCAGTTTCAGGGATTTGCTATGGGCAATTTTGCAATTATATTGCAATTTAGCCTAGTCCTAGAAATATTCCCATTCAAATGCCAGTGTTCTCCAGGATTAATCCAGACTAGCAGAAGATTTGTAAATACCTGCTTATCCAACATTTCTTCAAAAAAGAAGAGTTCTAATGGCAGACTTATCACCATTTGCGGCTACCTTTGCACTTTTGGCAAGAATTAAAACTCAATAATTGTGAGGATTTGATTGCATTCAACCACAAAAGCATTCCTTTGACCAGGTGCTGATGTTGAATGATGCCACTCCAACTCATCTCAACAGGGGTGCTGTATAGGGGGTGGGAGGTTAGGATCAGTCTAAAGGCCCAAAAGTGACTGACAGGGACCCTAAAAAGGGTGAGATTTGTGGACCCAGTGTAAAATCTTTTTCTGGGGCTCAAAATCCCTGGCAGCGTCCCTGCATCCCAAAGTTTTGACTTGAATTCTCTACATTCTCTGGAGTGATGGATAGGGCTCTGTTACTCTACAAAATGCTCCACGTTCCCCTGCTCCACAGCCCAAAGCTGGGGGATTTATGCTGCTTGGCATTGGTCATAGAGACCTTAGGCTCATGTGTAGCTGCTCCAGAGTGTGTAATTCTATTGGCAGTGCTTTTCTATGGAGATAATACACGCTGTGTGTGTGCTACTGAATGCCCGTATGAGCAATGGATGCACCTTAACGCAACTGAACTTTCTAATTAGATGGTGCCACTTTTTTTTTTTTTTTTGATGTATGATATGGGATTAAAAAGTCCAGTTTGCCACCAGTCTTGCCTGTTGGTATTTTTTACTAGCTATAAGTTGATACATGAATTTAGAATAGTCCCACCCTGTCCTTATAGCTACAAGATTAAAGAGATGTTCAGAGCTGCCCTCTATATGATGCTCTGTCTTTACCTTCTCACCCTCTATCATTACCTTCCTGTTTCCTTCAATCTCTCGTTGCCTCCTCCCTTGTCGTGTGCTTTAATGTGGTAATGGGGTTTCTGTAGCTCCATGTGTGTGCCATGTGTGATGGAGTGCATGCAGCAGTTAGAGCCAGCAGTGATGAACTGATGAAATCTGAGTTCTTTCCCCATCATCATGGTTCCTGCTTCAGCCAAGCAGGTAGAGAAGACATGGTACTATCTTATGAGCTAACATATTGCAGCCAGTGGCATAGCTATAGTTTACACTGGGGTAGAAACCAGGTTCTATGGTATCTTTATTGGACTTTACAGCTTAGCTACCGTAATTTAATAATAGACCTTCCATTATAACATCCACCACCATTAGCCTGCATTAGAGCATGAACCTGAGACATATCAATAGCACATAAACAGGTATATTACATTGTGCTTTCTTCTATTATTCAAGAGGCCATTATTTTGTGTGCTCTGGGGTCTATAAGACCCTATTCATGCCACTGACTGGAGACAGCAGGGAGAGGTGAAATTGAAAACACAGTCACACACACTTACACACCATGGTTGGGTAGTTTTGGATAGCAAATACTTGGGCACTTCTCTAGATTCTCTGTCTTTCTGTCACTTTTAGATGACATGAGGACAACCTACTGCAGGTGTGAAGTGGTGAGAAGAAGGAAAATGCTCTGACATGTGTTCGGATCATGTGACCTGTATATGCAGTACTGACTGTAATGGATAGTGTGTTTTGCATTGCTGTCAGAATGCTAAATTTGCATATAAAGCATTATAACTATAGTGGCATAAAGATAGACATCAGAATCAGGCTTTATTGGTCAATTAGGCACACTTCAGTGAGCACACACAAGAAATACACCGATCAGCCAAACATTAATGCCAAATACTGAGTACAGCTCTGATGGTTCTGATCATCCTGATGGACTCCACAAGACCACTGAAGATGTATTTGGCACCAGGACTTTGGCAGTAGATCCTGTAAGTCCTGTAAGTTGTGAGGTGGGGCCTCCATGGATCGCACCAATGAGCCTTAGAAGCCCATGATCCTGTCGCTGGTTCACAGGTGGTTTCTATTTGAAACTCATTTGGTAGGTTCTGACCACTGCATACCTAGGAAACCCCACAAGACCTGCCGTTTTGGACATGCTCTGACCCAGTCACTCACATCCTTATACTTGACCATATTTCCTGCTTCCAATACATTAACTTCAAGATCTGACTCTTCATCTGCTGGCTAATATATCCACCCCTTGGCAGAAGCTACTGTAGATCAATGTTGATCAATGTTTTTCACTTCACCTGTCAGTGTTAATAATGTTATGGGTGATCGGTGTACATCTTTAGATGTCATACTTGTGCAGTAGATATTCATACCTCCTATCATTTAATGACATTTTAGCAACATAACTGTACAGCGTTATGGTAAGAGTGTCATAAAGCTGTGTAATAGCACTGTAACTGTGTGTGGCAATACAACTCTTCATCATAACTTAATATGTTATTATATCATAATGCTCTTTTTTCAGCAGTATAATTCGATAGACAGCTTTATGACATATAGCTACATGTTCTAGGATTATAACTGTAAGTTGTAGCTGCATGAGACGTGTGTCATAAAGCTGTGGGACTGCATTGTGACTAGGGATGTCCTGATCAAGTTATTTTGCCCCCTCAATCGAAACAAGTCAAATGCTGCGTATCGGCCGATACGGATCCAATAAATGTGTTTCTATACACAACACATCCACACAGTTTAGATAAGAACTGCAGGTTAATACTGATGAAAATCACTGTATTTTTAGAACCAGTTTCTATCATTCAAGAGTTTATTTATAATGAGACATTATGGACTGATTGATTTAGTTTAGTAGATACTTTTCTTAAAATGACTGTTTTATCGTATGTTTAATATATTATAATCCAGTCTGACTCTCCTCCCTGACCATTCAGCTCATACCTCCTTTACATCACTGCAGTCAACTCATTTCCTGTGTGTGTGTGTGTGTGTGTGTATGTGTGTGTGTGTGTGTGTGTGTGTGTGTGTGTATAGTGGTGCTTGTATCTATTGTTGTTAATCTACAACTGATGTAAAATAACTGTTTTATGGTGAGGTGAATATGCTATGATTGGGTTTTCTAAGTTTAAGATCTTATGTTCTGTTTTTAAATGCCATGTAAAAATAGTTCCACCCTGCAGACTCTTAACTCTTTTATTTACCTTCTGATTTCCTGATGCTGGCTGACCAATCATGTCCAGTAATGGCATCTTGAGGACACCAGATGACCATATCGTTCGTTAAAACAAAGAATCAGAATTAGATTCAGATTAAAATAGCTGATACCCAATCCATTAAAATGCTTGGAGCTGCCCCAGTCCTAATCCACAGGATCAGTGGACAATAGAGACATCCCTAATTGTGACTGCATAGCATTTTCCCATCTGTGTCCAAATGCTAGATTTTTTTAGCAATATAATTAAGTTATGACATTATAACTTGGGTCATGTTACTCAGTCAGAACGCTGTTTGTTACAGAATTATACTTGTATACTTTAGCACTACGACACAAGAGTCATAAAGCTGTGTTACAGCATTATGAGAGTTTGGCATAAGTGTCATTATGGCATAGTGTCAGCAATATAACTTTGATATAGCACTGTGAGGTGAGTCATTATACTGTCTGTTATGGCCTTATGACAATAGTTTCATAGTAATATGTCTTATATCAATAAACCTGTGTGTAATTGCATTATGGCATGGGTGTCAAGCTGGTTTCAGTCATTGAGTCATTCAGCCTGTGAATATTTGGATATCTATGTATTTAGATGGAAATCTGTGTTCTGAAAATAATTATTCCGTGTTCATTGATTCTAAGCCTACTGCACAGTGTCCTAATATGTCACACAAACAGGTGTTATAGATCTGCCTAAGCCGTTGATCAACAACTGGAATCACTCACTTCACAATTAATCAACCTCTTCACAGGTCTGATCAATACACTCACACTCTGAGCATCTTAACTGCAGCTTCAGGATCTGTACCAAACCATGCCAGTGGGAAAGCATAGGTCTCTGTATGTGTGTGTGCATATATTCACCTAAAGACGAAATGCTCTTTACATGGTTACACAGTTCTATATAGACAAGGAAACCCCTTTAACAGGGCATCTACTATTGTTACAAGTCAAAGAACCATTTCCAATGCTTATATAGGCCCCTTAGTGGCAGAAAATGAGCATGTGAATTCTATAGCCCGTATTCATGAATTCACTTATTCATGTACAAAAAGAGGTCAGATATAAATAC